>NC_057803.1:162690389-162700006 GCF_018294505.1 Triticum aestivum | reverse complement strand
CGGTGGCGTGGGCGCCGGCAAGAGGAGAGACGACGGCGGCGGGCGGGGTCCTCCCGCAGGCGGCGACGGTGAGGAGACGGGCCGCGGGGGCCCGGATCAAGCTTCCCGGCCCACGACGGCGACGAGCGGCGAGCGCCACATGGCGGGACGCCACTGGTGCGGGGGCGGCGGCGTGGAGTGTCCGGCGCGGTGCGGACAATGTCCGGCCGCGCGGAGACGATTTTAGGGTTTCGGACGAGGGGGGGATCCGAGATTTTCGAGGAGGACCTATTTATAGGCATAGAGGGAGATAGGAGAGTCCAAATAAGGTGCGGTTTTCGGCCACGCGATCATGATCGAACGCTCTAGATGATGGAGCAGAGTTAGGTGGGTTTTGGGCCAAATTGGAGGGGTGTTGGGCTGCAATACACACGAGGCCTTCTTGGTCCCTCGGTTAACCATTGGAGTATCAAACGAAGTCCAAATGATACGAAACTTGACAGGCGGTCTACCGGTAGTAAACCAAGGCCGCTTGGCAAGTCTCAGTCCAATCTCGAAATGTTTAATCCCCACACACAAAAGAAAGGTAGAAATGATCACCGGAGGAGAACGAAGCGCCGTAATGCAAAACGGACAATGGGGAAAATGCTCGAATGCATGAGAAGAACACGTATGCAAATGCAATGCACATGATGGCATGATATGAGATGCATGACAACGACAACAACACACGGAGACAAAAACCCAAACCTGAGGAAATAAAATAACTTAACGCCGGAAACGGCAAGAGTTGGAGTACAAATTGGGAAAGTTACATCCGGGGTGTTACAACACTCCACCACTATGAAAGGATCTCGTCCCGAGATCTAGGACTGAAAGAATGTCGGGTACTCAGAACGGAGGTGATCCTCGCGTTCCCAGGTAGCTTCACGGTCGGAATGGTGTGACCACTTGACTTTGAAAAATTTGATTGACTTGTTGCGAGTCTTGCGTTCAGTCTCTTCAAGAACAGCAACTTGGTGCTCACGATAAGAGAGATTTTCTTGGAGCTCAATGTCCTCGAAGTTGACGATGCGGTCAGGAGTCTTGAAGCACTTTCGGAGCTGAGAGACATGGAACACGTCATGAACATTTGCAAAGTTTGAAGGAAGCTCGAGTTGATAGGCGAGGTCGCCTCTCTTGCTGACAATCTTGAAAGGTCCCACGTATCTGGGGGCAAGCTTCCCTTTGATACCGAAGCGACGAGTACCTTTCATAGGAGAGACGCGGAGGTAAACATGATCTCCGATCTTGAAAGCCAAATCACGGTGCTTACTATCATAATAGCTCTTCTGGCGGGATTGGGCTGCTTTGAGGTTATCTCGAATGACTTTGCACATTTCCTCTGCCTCTGTGATTAAGTCATTACCCAAAAGCTGACGTTCACCGGTTTCAGACCAGTTGAGAGGGGTACAACACTTCCTGCCATACAGAATTTCAAATGGGGCCTTGCCCGAACTTGCTTGAAAACTGTTGTTGTAGGAGAATTCGGCATAAGGAAGACAACCCTCCCACTTCATGCCGAAGGAGATCGCACAAGCCCTGAGCATATCTTCAAGAATCTGGTTGACACGCTCGACTTGACCGCTAGTTTGATGATGGAAAGCTGTGCTGAAGCGGATGTTAGTACCCATGGCCTTCTGAAAAGAATCCCAAAACTTGGATGTAAAGATGCTGCCACAGTCTGAAGAGATCACTTCTGGAATACCGTGCAGAGAGACAGTCCGAGAGGTATAGAGTTCCGCCAATTGAGCTGCAGTGATTGACTCTTTGATAGGCAGAAAGTGAGCCACTTTGGTGAGTTTGTCAATGACAACGAGTATAGCATCATTGCCACGCTTGGACTTTGGAAACCCAGTCACGAAGTCCATTTCAATGTGGTCAAACTTCCATTCTGGAATGGCAAGAGGTTGGAGGAGACCAGCTGGCCTTTGGTGTTCTGCCTTCACTCTTCTGCAGACATCACATTCATTCACAAACTGAGCAATCTCGTGCTTCATTCGAGTCCACCAATAAGCCTGCTTGAGGTCCTGATACATCTTCATGCTCCCAGGGTGGATGGAGAGGAGAGAATTGTGAGCCTCGTTCATGATCACTTCACGGAGGTCACCTTTGGGTACAACAATACGATCCTCAAAGAAGAGAGTATCCTTGTCATCAAGGCGGTAGCACTTGTACTTGGGCTGACTCTTCGCAATCCCAATCTTCACCTTTTTCACCATAGCATCAAGAAGCTGAGCTTGGCGAATCTGGTCTTCCAAGGTAGAAGAGACTTGAAGGTTGGCGAGGAAACCTTGAGGAACAACTTGCAGATTAAGTTTGCGGAAAGCTTCACAAAGCTCGGGTTGATAAGGCTTAAGAATCAGACTGTTGCAGTAAGCTTTCCTGCTCAATGCGTCAGCAATCACATTAGCCTTGCCTGGAGTATACTCAATACTCAGATTATACTCTTGAATCATTTCGACCCATCGAGTTTGCCTGAGGTTGAGATTAGGCTGAGTAAAGATGTACTTGAGACTCTTGTGATCAGTGAAAATGTCCACTTTTCTTCCCAATAAGAGATGTCTCCAAGTCAAAAGAGCATGCACAACTGCCGCCAACTCGAGATCGTGAGTGGGGTAGTTGTTCTCATTGGGCTTCAACTGGCGAGAGGTATAAGCAACAACTTTCTTCTCTTGCATCAATATTGCGCCAAGACCTTGGAGAGAGGCATCACAAAAGACCTCGTACGGCTTGGATTCATCAGACGGGGTCAGAACTGGAGCAGTGATCAATTTCTCTTTCAAAGTGTTGAAAGCAATATCACACTCCGGAGACCAAACATACTTGATGTGCTTCTGGAGAAGATTAGAGAGAGGCTTCGCGATCTTAGAAAAGTTTTCAACGAATCTTCGGCAATAGCTTGCGAGACCGAGGAAGCTACGGAGTTGCTTCACGTTCTGAGGAGGTTCCCAATTCACAATTGCAGACACCTTCTCAGGATTCATGGCAATGCCCTTGGCAGAGATGATATGACCAAGATAAAGAACCTCATCGAGCCAAAATTCACACTTAGAGAACTTGGCATAGAACTTGTGTTCTCTGAGCTTATCAAGAACCAAACGCAAGTGCTTGGCATGATCTTCCTTGTTCTTGGAGAAAACCAGAATGTCGTCGAGATAGACCAAAACGAAGTCATTGGTGTAGGCGTTGAAGATGAAGTTCATTATGCGAGAGAACGTCGGAGGAGCGTTGACGAGGCCAAAAGACATGACAGTGTATTCATATGAACCAAAGCTTGTCCTGAAAGCTGTCTTGGGAATATCTTGCTCACGAATTTGAATCTGATGATAACCCATACGGAGATCAAGGTTGGAGAATACTTGGGCACCTTTGAGTTGTTTGAACAGCTCATTGATGTTGGGAAGTGGGTATTTGTTCTTGATGGTCTTCTTGTTCAATGGACGGTAATCAACACAAAGTCGGTCCGTTCCATCCTTCTTCTTCACAAAAAGAACACCACAACCCCACGGAGAAGAACTAGGCCGAATGAGACCCATTTTCTCTTGAATATCGAGTTGCTTCTTCAGCTCCTTCAACTCTTCAGGTCCAAACTTGTAAGGACGTTTGCACACAGGTTCCGTGCCAGGTTCAAGATCAATAACGAATTCAACTGGCCGGTGCGGAGGCATTCCTGGAAGCTCTTCTGGAAAGACGTCTTGATATTCGCAAACGACTGGAATTTGAGAGATAGCATCCAATTGACCCTTCTCATTGAGAGAAAACAGACGGATGGTATCATCACGAGCGGCAAAGACAATTACATCCTCAGACGAATGAGTCAATTGAATCTGCCTGGCTGCACAATCAAGATGTGCCTTGTGCTTAGAGAGCCAATCCATTCCGAGAATAAGATCAATATCCGAGTTACGAAGAACCATTGGAGAAGCCAGAAACTTGAAATCACCCATCAAGATAGAAATATGCGGAACCATCATACTAGAACTCAGACGCTTAGCCGGAGAGACGACTTGCATAGCTCTAGGTAAAGCCTTAGTACTAAAATTGTTCTCCGATGCAAATGGGAATGACATGAAGGAATGCGATGCACCAGAGTCAAAAAGTACTTTTGCAGGAACATCGTTAACAGGAAGGTTACCCATGATGACATCTGACGAGTCCTCTGCCTGAGCTGCACTCATCAAGTTGACCTTGGCATGCTTGGGGTTATGCTTAACCACAGCTGTACTCGCCAATCTTATAGGAGGAGGAGGAGGAAGATGCCTCTGGTTGAAACACTTGTTGGCATAGTGACCCTTCTGTTGGCACTTGTTGCATGTGACCTCTGAAAGCGGACGGTGATACGGAGCACTCGATCTTGGAGCTTGAGACGAAGTCTTGTTCTGAAAGCCAGGGTTGGGTGGGTGGGAAGAACCACTGCCACCTTTGCTCTTCTGCTGATACGGCTGATGGAACGGAGGAGGAGGAAGCCAATACTTCTGCTGCTTGGCCACTTGAGTAGAGTAAGAAGGACTAACATCTCCGACTCGCTTCTTGGAAGCATCACACCTTAATTGAGCAGCCTCTTGCTTCAGTGCCATGTTGTAGAACTCATCGTATCTCAAGGGCTCGAAGAGAACAAGAGCTAGCTGAATTTCTTCTCTGAGACCACCCCTAAACTGGTATATCATGCTCTTCTCATCAGGGACGTCCTGCTTGGCAAAGCGGGCGAGCTTCTGGAACAACTTGTTGTAGTCATAGACAGACAAAGAGCCTTGCTTCAGGTTGCGGAATTCCTCACGCTTGCTTTCAACCACGCTCTGGGGAATATGATGAGCTCAGAAATCTCGTCGGAAATCATCCCAAGTGATAACATGTCCACCTCGGGAATCCTTGTACTGCTGGAACCATTCTGCAGCTTGATCTTTGAGTTGGAAGGAAGCGAACTTAACAAAGTCCTCAGGCCTGACGTTACTGCACTCGAAATGCTTGCACAGATCCACTAGCCAATCGTCAGATCGGTTGCCTCAACACAATTGCTGAAAGTCTTTGGCCCGTTAGCAAGGAACTGGTTGAGTGTAGCAAAGTGATTCTGATTGTTGCCTTGATTCCCTTGGTTGCCTTGATTGCGCTCTTGAAGAATTTGCATGATCAACTGTGTGTTTGCATTGGTTGCGTCCATCACAACTTGCCATGCCTCCGGAGGAGGTGGAGGTGGTGGCGGATTAGGATTCGGAGTCGTGCGCGTTGGAGGAGCCATCCTGAAGAGGTTGACATCCATTAGCACATTGATAGACAAATATTGAGGCTGAATCCAGCGGAATGAAAATTGCAACATAAAGTCTTCACATCCGAACACAACGAACGAATGCATTCCTCTTGAAATGGTCACATATCCATAAATTGAGAAGCCACGTAGAATTAAGGTAGAGAAATAAATCAACAAGGTACGGATCAAGAACGAATAATCGGTAAGAAATCCCAATCTCAAACCAATATCCGTGGAAGAAGAACTAGAGCTACAAGAATTCCCACCTATGAAACTGCCGAACCTTTCCAGTTATGCAATCAGGTGTTGGGGATACAAGGGAAGCATAATATCTCACCCAAACTAGCAAATCCTACATCCAGCTGTATCCATCCTTCAACACATAACCAAGAAACCTTTGGAAACCATCTACCTCAACCTTCAAAAAGCATCCGTTATACAAGTTATGGCGATACTCCCGAACTCCCGCCCCAGTACTGGGTGGCGTCGAGGTTATCTCACCAACGAACTGCATAAAGAGATTTTTGATGTCGACGTACTAAACTCAGGTATTCCAGAACTGCAACGATAAAATTATGATGACAACACCTCAGAGCTCAACTCCCCGGGAAACTTCCACTAAACCCCTGACAGGAGGCACCAAGACAATGTTCTCATCATAAAACCATCGGAACGATTCCAAGATACCCGCGTGATCCTAAATTTTTTTTAGTGAAATTTGAGAAGAGAAGAGTCAAAACTCTATGTTAGGATGCCTTACGAGAGCGATGAGGAGACTGGGAAGTAAAAAGAATTCCTAAACTCTCCGATATATAATTCCTAAAAGACTCAAAACATTTTTCTAGACACAACTCGGCCGCTAATAACGATCAAGCAATGGGGCTCCTAAGGTCGGGGAAGGCTCTGATTACCAACTTATAACACCCTTGATGCGACTATATCTCCCACGTCTCGAGGCACGACTTAGAGGCATAATCGCATTGAAGGCATATGTCGCAAGTTAGGCAATCTTCACAAACATCCCATGTAATATAATTAATAAAAGGGGAGATAACATAGTTGGCTTACACTCACCATGCCAATCAAGTACATAAATAACATTACATCATCCAAACACTCATGGCCCGACTACGGCGCCAAAATAAAAGAGAACCCAACAAGCGACACGGTCCCGATCACCCCCAACTAGGCACCACTACTGATCATCAGGAAAGGAAGCATAGTAACATTGAGAGTCTTCGTCGAACTCCCACTTGAGCTCAAGCGCGTCTCCTGGAGCGGAATCATCAGGCCCTGCATCTGCTGTAATTGTAATCTGTGAGCCACAGGGACTCCGCAATCTCGCACCCTCGCGATCATGACTATTCAAGCTTATAGGTAAGGCAGGGTAAATATGTGGAGCTGGAGCTAGCGACTAGCATAATATGGTGGCTGAACTTATTCGCAAAAGAGAGCGAGAAGAGGAGGCAAAGCGCGAGCGAGAAACTAGAGAGCAACCTGCGCAAACATTACTCCAACACCGTGTCCACTTCCCGAACTCCGCCGAGAAGAGACCATCACGGTAACACACTCAGTTGATTCATTTTAATTAAGTTAAGGTTCAAGTTATCTACAACCGGACATTAACAAATTCCCATCTGCCCATAACCGCGGGCACGACTTTCGAAAGTTCAAATCCCTGCAGGGGAGTCCCAACTTAGCCCATGACAAGCTCTCACGGTCAACGAAGGAATAGACCTCCTCCCAAGACGTTCCGATCAGACTCGGTATCTCGGTTATTCAAGACACTTCGACAGGTTAAAACAAGACCAGCAACACCGCCCGAATGTGCCGACAAATCCCGATAGGAGCTGCACATATCTCATTCTCAGGGCACACTCAGATGAGACTAGCTACGAGTAAAACCAACCCTCAAGTTTCCCCGAGGTGGCCCCGCAGGCAGCTCAGTTCGGACCAACACTCAGAGGAGCACTGGCTCGGGGGGTTAAATAAGATGACCCTCGGGCTCTGGAAACCCAAGGGAAAAATAGGCTAGGTGGCAAATGGTAAAACCAAGGTTGGGCATTGCTGGAAAAGCTTTAATCAAGGCGAACTATCAAGGGGTTCCCATTATGACGCAACCGCGTAAGGAACGCAAAATCCAGGAACATAACACCGACATGACGGAAACTAGGGCGGCAAGAGTGGAACAAAACACTAGGCGAGAGGCCGAGCCTTCCACCCTTTACCAAGTATATAGATGCATTAAGATAACATAGCAATATAATGATATCCCAACAAGTAAATAAATGTTCCAACAAGGAACGGCCTTCAATCTTCACCTGCAACTAGCAACACTATAAGAGAGGCTGAGCAAAGCGGTAACATAGCCAATCAACGGTTTGCTAGGACATGGTGGGTTAGAGGTTTGACATGGCAATTTGGGAGGCTTGAAAGCAAATGGTAGGCATCGTAGCATTGGCATAGCAAAAGAGCGAGCAAACTAGCATAGCAAAGATACTAGTGATTTCGAGGGTATGATCATCTTGCCAGCACAGTTGTCAGAGTTGGCTGGATCCTCGAAAGAAAACTCAACGGGCTCCTCGTTAGCAAACTCGTCTCCCGTCTCTACCCAAACAAAACAAACAAGCAACAAGGACACAATCAACCACGAGCAAGGACCAAACAAGGCGATGCAAAGATGATATGCTATGCGGGATGCGATGCGGGATGCATATGCGAAGATATGACAGGAAATGCAAGAACCTGGCCTCAACTTGGGAATCCAAGTGTGCCACTGGAAAGATGAGATGAAATCGCTTGAAAACGATATAAAGAACGCCGGAATCGGAGTTACGGTTTGGAAATGGCAAGCGATTCAAAAATGTCACCGATCTGCGATTACAGCAAGTAGTCATCTAAATGCAATGAAATGAACATGCTACAGCACCCAAACATGACAAAAAAATACATGTAAGGGATGCATTCAAGATGCTTAACAAAAGTCTAGCACTGAGCTACGACCAATTCATCCACTAACGGGTTCAAACAAGCATGGCAAAAATGCATATGGCAAACAAATCTCAGACTTAGTGAAATTAACACTTGTCTGGAATTTCAGATCAGGTAGCACTCTTCGGAGCAACAAAACTACATGCTACAGGACCTGAACATGGCAAAGTAAAGCATGGCATAGAGCTACTCAAAGAGCTTAACAAAAGTCCCTTAGTGACCTTGAGCCAAAATGGATCAGAAAATACAATTGCAAGCATGCGAACATAGCAAAAACATAACCAGATCACAGACTTGGTGAAAACTGGCACATGCTGAAACATAACTCAAGTAGGCATGTTTACGATCTCGATGCGCTCACTACGGTGCAAGTCATGGCAAGACAAGCATACATTCATTAATAACACACAAAATGCAAGCTGGCATGGCAAGAACAATAGCATAGCATGCACGGATCAACTACAACATCATCGGCAAAATTGCAAACAAGTTGACAATCTGCCCAGATTCACAAAGTAGCAAAAGTAGAGCTCGATTGACTCAAGCTAGGGTGCTCCATAATTTCCAACAAAAACATGGATGGATAGAGCACTACAATATTAACAAAACATCCTTACTGATCATCCTCAAAAGAGGGACGGATCACTAGGAAACAACATGAACATATGGCATCATGAGATAAACAGATCAAGGACTTAGTGGAAATGCTAAGTCCCTGAAAACAAAATTACCAAGTGCACCACTTTGCACGCTTGTGCTAGTCACCACACACATCACAAAAATACATGGGTTGCACCTCAGGAAAGATGACAAAACCCTTAACAAAACATATGTAGAACATCAGGGCATATCATGCACACAATAATCATGGCAAAAATGACAAAAAGCTAAAAGGAGAAGCAGATCTGACAATTATCTCAAGTAGCCCTCTTCTAACAGCATTTCAGGCATCAAGATGAACTCAAATGAAAATGATGCAATGGAATGAAATGATGTACTCTCTGAGATGAACATTTTGATATGCTATATGCATGAATCGGAGCTACAGATGCAAAGTTATGAGTCTATGAACATGAGCACTTGGATCTGGAATTTCGGGACTTAGAAGAAAAAAACACCTCGCGGATTAGGGTTTACTATTCATCCGGATCGGGATCTGGCGCGAAATCCGAGGTTGATCGGATCCTTCGCCGGAGTTGGAGCTCGAGGAGGACGGGGAGGAAGCCAGCGACGAAGGGGGAGGCCAGAGCGGCGCGGCCTAGGGCCGGCGATGGCCGGGGTCGACGGGACGGGCGGCGGTGGCGTGCGGCCCGCGGCGGCCAAGGCGGAGAGGCGGTGGCGTGCGGCGGCCGAGGCGGAG
>NC_057803.1:162465364-162690042 GCF_018294505.1 Triticum aestivum | reverse complement strand
AGAGACGGCGGCGGGCGGGGTCCTCCCTCGGGCGGCAGCGGCGGCGAGGAGACGAGCCACGGGGGCCCGGATCGGGCTTCCCGGCCCGTGGCGGCGGCGAGCGGCGGGCGCCACGTGGCGGGACGCCACTGGTGCGGGGGCAGCGGCGCGGAGTGTCCGGCGCGGTGCAGACAATGTCCGGCCGCGCGGAGACGATTTTAGGGTTTCGAACGAGGGGGGGATCCGAGATTTTCGAGGAGGACCTATTTATATGCATAGAGGGAGCTAGGAGAGTCCAAATGAGGTGTGGTTTTCGGCCACGCGATCATGATCGAACGCTCTAGATGATGGAGAAGAGTTAGGTGGGTTTTGATCCAAATTGGAGGGGTGTTGGGCTGCAACACACACGAGGCCTTCTCGGTCCCTCGGTTAACCGTTGGAGTATCAAACGAAGTCCAAATGATACGAAACTTGACAGGCGGTCTACCGGTAGTAAACCAAGGCCGCTTGGCAAGTCTCGGTCCAATACGGAAATGTTTAATCCCCACACATGAAAGAAAGGTAGAAATGACCACCGGAGGAGAACGAAGCGCCGGAATGCAAAACGGACAACGGGGAAAATGCTCGAATGCATGAGAAGAACACATATGCAAATGCAATGCACATGATGACATGATATGAGATGCATGACAACGACAACAACACACGGAGACAAAAACCCGAACCCGAGGAAATAAAATAACTTAACGCCGGAAACGGCAAGAGTTGGAGTACAAATTGGGAAATTACATCCGGGGTGTTACAGTATCCTCCTTTGAACGATTCGAGTGGTTTGACTTGGCACATGTTCACGCATGTAGTTGAAACAAAATCAACATAGCCTCTACGATATTTAAGTTCATGGTGCATTATATCCTACTCATGCTTGCATTCGGTGTTGATTAATTTTAATGCATGTTCATGACTACTATCGCTCTCTAGTTGGTCGCTTCCTAGTCTTTTTCTAGCCTTCACTTGTACTAAGCAGGAATACTGCTTGTGCATCCAATTCCATAAACCCCAAAGTTTTTCCATATGATTCCACCATACCTACCTATATACAGTATCTACCTGCCGTTCCAAGTAAATTTGTATGTGCCAAACTCTAAACCTTCAAATAAACATTCTATTTTGTATGCTCAAATAGCTCATGTATCAAATAGGTCTGTATGTATCTTCCATGCTAGGCGGGTTATTCTCAAGAGGAGTGGACTCATATGATGGTCATCGGGATGCCCAGTCCCATGCTTTATGCAAATCAAATCAAAATAACTGCAAACAAAACTCCCCCAGTACTCTTGTTAGTTGGAGGCACTCGTTGTTTCGAGCAAGCCATGGATTGATGCTTGTTGGTGGAGGGTGAGTTTAAACTTTACCATTCTGTTTGGGAATCGCCTATAATGTGTGTAGCATGGAAGATATCGAGATCTCTCGGTTGTTATGTTGATAATGAAAGTATACCACTCAAAATATTATTCATATCTATTTCAAAACCGAGCTCTGGTACCTCAACAAATCCCTGCTTCCCTCTGCGAAGGGCCTATCTATTTACTTTTATGTTGAGTCATCATCCTCTTATAAAAAAGCACTAGTTGGAGAGCACCGCTGTCATTTGCATCCATTACTATTAGTTTACATTGAGTATGACTTGACTAGATCTCTTTTACCATGAACTACAATGTCTAGTCACTCCTTGATCTTTAAAGGTGCTCTGTATTTATGTTTTGCGGTCTCAGAAAGGGCTAGTGAGATACCATCTTGTTATATCATATCATGATTATTTTGAGAAAGTGTTGTCATCCGAGATTTATTATTATTGCTCGCTAGTTGGTTAAGCCATTGATATGAGTAAACATGAGACCTAAATGTTATTGTGAATATGGTTAGTTCATAATCTTTGCTGAAAACCTGAATGCTGGCTTTACATATTTACAACAACAAGAGCAAACAGAGTTTGTAAAAGTTTTTCTTTATCACTTTCAGTTTATCAACTGAATTGCTTGAGGACAAGCAAAGGTTTAAGCTTGAGGGAGTTGATACGTCTCCGTCGTATCTACTTTTCCAAACACTTTTGCCCTTGTTTTGGACTCTAACTTGCATGATTTGAATGGAACTAACCCGGACTGACGTTGTTTTTAGCAGAATTGCCATGGTGTTATTTTTGTGCAGAAATAAAAGTTCTCGGAATGACCTGAAAATCAATGAAGATTATTTTTGGAATATATAAAAAATACTGGATGAAAGATCCACGTCAGGGGGCCCACACCCTGTCCACGAGGGTGGGGGCGCGCTCTACCCCCTTGGGCGCGCCCCCTGCCTCGTGGGCCTCTCTAATGCTCTACCGACCTCAACCTTGACTCCATATATTCACTTTCGGGGAGAAAAAAATCAGAGAGAAGGATTCATCGCATTTTACGATACAGAGCCGCTGCCAAGCCCTAAACTCTCTTGAGAGGGCTGATCTGGAGTCCGTTCCGGGCTCCTGAGAGGGGAATCTGTCGCCATCGTCATCATCAACCTTCCTCCATCACCAATTTCATGATGCTCACCGCCGTGCGTGAGTAATTCCATTGTAGGCTTGCTGGACGGTGCTGGGTTGGATGAGATTTATCATGTAATCGAGTTAGTTTTGTTAGGGTTTGATCCCTAGTATCCACTATGTTTTGAGATTGATGTTGCTACGACTTTTCTATGCTTAACGCTTGTCACTAGGGCCTGAGTACCATGATTTCAGATCTGAACCTAGTATGTTTTCATCAATATATGAGAGTTCTTGATCCTATCTTGCAAGTCTATAGTCACCTATTATGTGTTATGATCCGTTAACCCCGACGTGACAATAATCAGGATACTTACTGGTGATGACCGTAGTTTGAGGAGTTCATGTATTCACTATGTGTTAATGCTTTGGTCCAGTACTCTGTTAAAAGGAGGCCTTAATATCCCTTAGTTTCCAATAGGACCCCGCTTCCACGGGAGGGTAGGACAAAATATGGCATGCAAGTTCTTTTCCATAAGGACGGATGACTATATTCGGAATACATGCCTACATTACATTGATGAACTGGAGCTAGTTCTATGTCACCCTATGTTATGACTGTTACATGATTGATCGCATCCGGCATAATTATCCATCACCGATCCAATGCCTACGAGCTTTTCATATATTGTTCTTCGCTTGTTTACTTTTCCGCTGCTACTATTACAATCACTACAAAACCCAAAAATATTACTTTTGCTACCGTTACTTTTGCTATCGTTACCACTACTATCATATTACTTTGCTACTAAATACCTTGTTGCAGATATTAAGTTTCCAGGTGTGGTTGAATTGACAACTCAGCTGCTAATACTTGAGAATATTCTTTGGCTCCTCTTGTGTCGAATCAATAAATTTGGGTTGAATACTCTACCCTCGAAAACTGTTGCGGTCCCCTAGACTTGTGGGTTATCATCCCACCACCAGCTCGAATTGCATCATCAACACCGAGCACATTAACCAGCTAAGCCGCTTTCATGCTCAAAAACTTTCAGTTTTAAATTTTGTTCGGTTCGACCAAGCATTATACGTTCTGGCAAAATGTTGTTTGTGACAAAATTCCTTGTCAAAACTTTGTTTGTGACACACAAATTCAAATACCCAGTTTATTTAGGGTCTTCCTTTATGAAGCCTTTCCTCTTGCATATGATTATACTTGTATGGCTTCGTTCCTTGTTCGTGTATTACACCACAATATGCACCTTGTTGATTTAAGTGTTTCGCAAGTTGGGTTGCCTGGCTCTTGTGCTTACCCCTACATTCCCGATTGTTCGGCTAGGCGGTAAAGGGAGCACCTCTGTGATTGTTACTACCGAGTCATCCGAGTTAGTACCTCAGACTGGGTGAAGCCAAAAGCTAGCGCTCTTATTGTTTTCAATCATGGTCGGCACACAATGGAACTCATGAGTACAAAAAATCAGTTGCACAAGTCTCATAGTAACAATGAGAAACCGAAGAAAGGTATCGGTGGGGGTACTATTTTCTTCGAAGATGCTTCTTACACTTCGTTAGTAATATAGCATAAGTTCCCTGAGCGCGCTTTGTCTGTTACAGCCTTATGGCCTGATTGCCTGGTTATCGGAAACATCATCGATATTCTCTATAGGTGGAGTACATAACACTTTTCGGCCCTTGACCGAGGAGGGAGAAGCCGACGGTCGGTTAAGACGCGTTTAAAGTTCTGGTGAACATATATATGATATAAGTACTTTGGTACATACAATCATTATACATAAAATTCTTTTACCCAAGTCACATGGGGGCTCTTAAAATTTATATGAGTTGTTTTATAGTAAATGTGTTTTCTTCTTGGTCGTTGCAAAGTCTTTTTCTACCGCCCCTTTCTTGACTCGAGTGTATAGTCAATAGTCGGATAGCCTGCCTTCTCTCTAAAAGCCGCTCGAGTTTAGTTTGCTAAACTGACCTCGGAGATGTACTCCACCTTTGGAATAAGGAGCTTGAAGCCGTAGGCTAACCCGCGTGAAGTCTTGAGATCGGATGTGGCATGTTAAAGCACGACAGAAGCACAATTTTTTTTTCCAATTTTCGGATTGGCACCGAACACTTGATCTTGTCCGGACGTCAATTTTTACTGGCGTTTTTGGTTTTCCAAGCTTATGGAACTTTTAAACTATTTGTGTGTTTCCAGCATAAGTCTCGCAGTGCAACACCGAACACCTTTAGAGATTCGGCAAAAACATTCTCGGATATTGCTATATATGCATCGGTTTCAAATTGTGTCTTCGGTCAAATAGTTGGGTTGCCCGGCTCCTGTGCTTGCCTCCTACGTTCCGCTTTGTTCGGCTAGGTGTGCAAAGGGGGAACCACTGTGATTGTGCTTCTAGCTCGAATGGTTAAGCACCTCAGTGGAGAAAGCCGAAAACTGACTGTCACAATGGGCGTAAACTGGTCAGCGATCCGATGATGGTATCAAACTATAGATCGATATCGATTACCCCGTGTTAAACGATGGGCCTTCATAACATTGGCCGAAGTGATAATGGCTAGACTTCGGTCGATGTCGAACACTAACCGGGGGCTCATAGCTAGCTTCCCCAGTTTAAAGCTCCTATGACTAAGTGAAAGTTATAAAGCCCACATATCTGATTGCCTCATTTCTGCTAACACAACCGCCTTTGGGCGCCGAGACGTCGGCTAAGGGTTGTCTTGTTATTGCGTAAACACCCTGCGTAGCATCTACAAGGGGGTGGAAGCTGATGATGGGCCACTTTCAAGTGATAAACGGCCGCAACGGAGTCAAAATAAATATATCATCAGCGTTCGTATTTTATATACGAGGGCTACCTTCTATAATCATCGTTATAAAGCCATAAATATGCATCAATTTGACTTAAGATTTTGGCCAAGCTGGGTTGCCTGGCTCCTGTGCTTACCCCTACGTTCCCTATTGTTCGGCTAGGCTGTAAAGGGAGCACCTCTGTGAGTGTTACTACCGGGTCATCCGAGTTAGTACCTTAGACTGGGTGAAGCCGAAAGCTAGCAATCTTAAAGGATCACATTGGTCGGCAATGACGGAAGTGAAATTTTTTGTTCATTAATACCATAGAGTTCGGGAACTTTCCCCGAACTGCAGACTAAGGCATAGCCTAGTGGTGGGAAAGGGCTGATGCGTTCCGACCCACCCAGGTTCAAGGCATGGTACTTGCAATTTGGGTTTGTTGCGCCAATTATACTGTATGGGGTTCCCTTACAGTCTTTCTGTCAAAAAAACTTTCCCCGAACTAAATCCTCAATATTTTCCTCCCACATTGATTGGATCGGAGGTGAGGTTTCATGATCATGATAAGCATGACGACCCAAAGAAAGGAACCAATAGCGGGACTATTTTCTCTGGAATATGTTTCTTACGTGAAAACGTAATATAACATATCTCTCCGTGTACCTTTGTTTATAAAACCGTATGGCTGGAATGCCTTGTTTTCCATAAATCTTTGCCCATATAACGGCTTTATAAAGTAGGAAAGCATTCCTCGGCTGCTGGCTGAAGAGGTTGAAGCCGATGGTCGGTCAACAAAGTTTTGTACAATACGGATTCGAGCATTAATGATTTAGAGTACTTGGATACATAGAATCATTACACATAATTTGTGATTTTACTATGGATATCGATCCTTAATTCGGCCTCCCGTGCCCGCATTAAGGCTCGGGGGCTACTGGGCTTCGGGCTTATTATTTACAAATATTAAAGGTGCACATCGATCCCCTGATCTGGTGTTGCCACCCGACCAGTGTCTCGGGGGCTACTGCATTGCTTATTCAATGCAGAGAAGTCAAAGTGCTCAGTGTTCGGCATGACCGAACTATGGGCAAGCACGTCTTTGGACAACACTAAGTACCATATGGGACTTATCCGGCATCAAGCTAATATATCACGACAACTTCTCAAGACCCTCTCTCAAGGGCCCGTTCGCTGATCACTATTATCTCTAATATATTACACTGCGATTCTATTTCTACGTATGCTGCCGAGCTAGGAGTTGATCCTCAGGCCAATTTTGCAAATCGACCCGAGTCTGAGGGGCTACCAGGATTAGCAGTTTTATGTTTTCCTTTAGGTGCACCTCGGGTTTAGACCGACACACACCTTGAGAGCTAGTGGATATACATATACTGGCTATATATCTCGGCAGAGAGTAAATTGCACCAATAAAAATATTCACAAAAATCAGCCCGCGGTCGGGGTGGTGCACCACCTCGGAAGCAGTCTGGCATAAAGCTCAGGCGCCAATGGCTGGCTCCATAGAGAGCATTTCTGGCATTAAGCTCGGCTGAATTCGTTCAGTATTATAAAATACCGAGGTAGTTTATGACACCTCGGACACTAACCATCGTTGGAGCTCGGAAGTGGTCCGGCATAAATCTTGGATTCGAATGGCTCGTTCCATAGAGAACTTTTCAGCGTTAAACTAGGATAACCTCCTCAAACTTTTCCAAGCCAAGGTGATCTATGACACCTCGGATATAGTCCGATGATGGAGCTCGGATATAGTCTTACGTTGGTACCCGGCTGCAAAAGATATCTCAAATGCAGTCCGGCGTTGGAGCTCGGATGCAAGAGGACACCGTCACACGGGAACAACTTCAAACCCGAGGTGTGGCGTAAAAAATAATCCTAAGGCATTGATAAAGGCCAAGAACTTAAAGGGGCTCCTCAGATACCCGATGTGTAAACCCTTCGGATTCACTTCGGCGATCCTCAAGATCGAAGACGAAAAGATTTGTTAAACCATTTTTCAAGACTGGCGACCGAAGATGAAGAACAGTTCGGAAGGATCAAGGAGTGTCCCCAACTTGAAGACAGGTTCAGGTGGCTACTGAAGGTGTCCTGGACTAGGGGTACTCACCACATCGTCTCCCGACCGGGTGGATCGGGCCGAGGACCCCCATGGCGGTTCACTCATGGGCCACTTCGGGAAGCCCATGCCGCATACAAGGAGTATTCCACAAGACTTGGCGATCAAGACAAGGACTCCTCTCCACCAACGTATTCGGCTAGGACTCTTGTTATCTGATATGTCTCCATCGTATCTATAATTTTTGATTGTTCCATGCCAATATTCTACAACTTTCATATACCTTTGGCAACTTTTTGTAATATTTTTGGGACTAACATATTGATCCAGTGCCCAGTGCCAGTTCCTGTTTGTTGCATGCTTTTTGTTTCACAGAATATCCATATCAAACACAGTCCAAACGGGATAAAAAATTGACGGAGATTTTTTTTGGAATATATTTGATTTTTGGGAAGAAAAATCCACGGGAGACAATGACCGAGGGGGCCACGAGGCAGGGGGCGCACCCCAGGGGGGCAGGCGCGCCCCTGACCCTCGTGGCCACCCCGTAAGGAGGTTGTTGCCCTTATTTCACTGCAAGAAAGGTAATATCAGGATAGAGATCGTGTTAAAATTTCAGCCCAATCGGAGTTACGAATCTCCGGGAATATAAGAAACAGTGAAAGGGAAGAATCTGAGAACGCAGAAACAGAGAGAGACAAAGAGACAGATCCTATCTCGGAGGGGCTCTCGCCCCTCCCATACCATGGAGGCCAAGGACCAGAGGGGAAACCCTTCTCCGATCTAGGGAGGATGTCAAGGAAGAAGAAGACGAAGGGGCCCCCTCTCCCCTTCTCTTCCGGTGGCGCCGGAACGCTGCCATGGCCATCATCATCATCACTGCGATCTACACCAACACCTCCGCCATTTTCACCAACACCTCCATCACCTTCCCCCCTCTATCTACAGCGGTCCACTCTCCCGCAACCCACTGTACCCTCTACTTGAACATGGTGCTTTATGCTTCATATTATTATCCAATGATGTGTTGCCATCCTATGATGTCTGGGTAGATTTTTGTTGTCCTATCGTTGGTTGATGAATTGCTATGATTGATTTAATTTGCTTGTGGTTATGTTGTTGTCCTTTGGTGCCCATCATATGAGCGCGTGCGTGGATCACACCATAGGGTTAGTTGTATGTTGATAGGACTATGTATTGGAGGGCAAGTGTGACAGAAGCTTCAACCTAGCATAGAAATTGATGCATATGGGATTGAAGGGGGACCAATATATCTTAATGCTATAGTTGGGTTTTACCTTAATGAACGTTAGTAGTTGCGGATGCTTGCTAATAGTTCCAATCATAAGTGCATAGAATTCCAAGTCAGGGATGACATGCTAGCAGTGGCCTCTCCCACATAATACTTGATATCGGTCTAGTAAAGTAGTCAATTGCTTAGGGACATTTCACAACTCCTACCACCACTTTTCCACACTCGCTATATTTACTTTATTGTTTCTTTACTTACAACAGCCCCTACTTTTTATTTAAGTAATCTTTATTATCTTGCAAACCTATCCAACAACACCTACAAAGTACTTCTAGTTTCATACTTGTTCTAGGTAAAGCGAACGTCAAGCGTGCGTAGAGTTGTATTGGTGGTCGATAGAACTTGAGGGAATATTTGTTCTACCTTTAGCTCATCGTTGGGTTCGACACTCTTACTTATCGAAAACTATTGCGATCCCCTATACTTGTGGGCTATTATTATCCTAGGCCTCTGGTGCATTATATAAGCCAAGGCCAGGCTAGCCGATAGGAGATACTCATTACCATAGTCATATAGGCTAGACTTTTAGAGTTTAGCCATTACGATCTCGAGGTAGATCGACTCTTATAATACTTGTATTCATCAATATCAATCAAGCAGGACGTAGGGTATTACCTCCATAGAGAGGGCCCGAACCTGGGTAAACATCGTGTCCCCTGTCTCTTGTTACCATCGACCTTAGACGCACAGTTCGGGACCCCCTACCCGAGATCTGCCGGTTTTGACACCGACACCCACTTAGATAGACATCCCTCTAATCATCTAAGTGATCATGTGATCCATATCAACTAAAACATATCCGATCATCACGTGATATGGAGTAGTTTTCATGTTCCGAGGCCATATCTGCATATGCTATGCTTGTCAAGTTTAACCCGAGTATTCTGCTTGTACAAAACTGGCTTGCACCTATTGTATGTGAATGTAGAGCTTATCACACCCGATCATCACGTGGTGTCTTGGGACGACAAACTGTAGCAACGGTGCTTGATACGTCTACAACATATCTATAATTTTTGATTGTTCCATGCTATTATATTATCCATCTAGTATGTCTTATTTTGCATTTATATGCTATTTTATTTGATTTTTGGGACTAACCTATTAACCTAGAGCCCAGTGCCAGTTTTTGTTTTTTTCCTTGTTTTGAGTATCGCAGAAAAGGAATATCAAACGGAGTCCAATTGACCTGAAAATTTACGGAGATCATTTTTGGACCAGAAGAAGCCCACGGAGCATCGGAGATGGACCAGAAGAGTCCCGAGGCCACCACGAGGGTGGGGGCGTGCCCTACCCCGCGAGGCATGCCACCCTGCCTCGTGGCTGCCTCGTGGACCCCCCTGACTTGTTCTCGATGCCAACACCTCTTATATATCACCAAACTTCAAGAACATAACCTAGATCGGGAGATCCGCCGCCGCAAGCCTCCGTAGCCACCGAAAACCAATCTAGACCCGTTCCTGCACCCTGCCGGAGGGGGGAATCCATCACCGGTGGCCATCTTCATCATCCTGGCGCTCTCCATGACGAGGAGGGAGTAGTTCACCCTCGGGGCTGAGGGTATGTACCAGTAGCTATGTGTTTGATCTCTCTCTCTCTCGCCCTCTCTCTCGTGTTCTTGATTCGGCACGATCTTGATGTATCACGAGCTTTGCTATTATAGTTGGATCCTATGATGTTTCTCCCCCTCTATCTCCTTTTGATGAATTGAGTTTTCCCTTTGAAGTTATCTTATCGGATTGAGTCTTTAAGGATTTGAGAACACTTGATCTATGTCTTGCATGTGCTTATCTGTGGTGACAATGGGATATGCACGTGATCTACTTGATGTATGTTTTGGTGATCAACTTGCGGGTTCCATGACCTTGTGAACTTATGCATAGGGGTTGGCACACATTTTCTCCTTGACTCTCCGGTAGAAACTTTGGGGAACTTTTTGAAGTTCTTTGTGTTGGTTGAATAGATGAATCCGAGATTGTGTGATGCATATCGTATAATCATACCCACGGATACTTGAGGTGACATTGGACTATCTAGGTGACATTAGTTTTTTGGTTGATTTGTGTCTTAAAGTGTTATTCTAGTACGAACTCTAGGATAGATTGAATGGGAAGAATAGCTTCGTGTTATTTTACTACAGACTCTTGAATAGATCGATCAGAAAGGATAATTTTGAGGTGGTTTCGTACCCTAAAATAATCTCTTCGTTTGTTTTCCGCTATTAGTGACTTTGGAGTGACTCTTTGTTGCACGTTGAGGGATTGTTATATGATCCAATTATGTTATTATTGTTGAGCGAACTTGCACTAGTGAAAGTTTGAACCCTAGGCCCTGTTTCAACGCATTGCAATACCGTTTTCGCTCACTTTTATCATTAGTTACCTTGCTGTTTTTATATTTTCAGATTACAAAAAGCTATATCTACCATCAATATTGCACTTATATCACCATCTCTTCGCCAAACTAGTGCACCTATACAATTTACCATTGTATTGGGTGTGTTGGGGACACAAGAGACTCTTTGTTATTTGGTTGAAGGGTTGTTTGAGAGAGACCATCTTCATCCTACGCCTGCCACGAATTGATAAACCTTAGGTCATCCACTTGAGGGAAATTTGCTACTGTCCTACAAACCTCTGCACTTGGAGGCCCAAAAACGTCTACAAGAAGAAGGTTGTGTAGTAGACATCAAGCTCTTTTCTGGCGCCGTTGCCGGGGAGGTTAGCGCTTGAAGGTATATCTTTAGACCTTGCAATCGAATCTTTTTGTTTCTTGTTTTATCACTAGTTTAGTCTATAAAAGAAAACTACAAAAAATGGAATTGAGGGTGCCTCATATGCTTCATCTTTTTAATATCTTTCGTGAAAATGATGGAAAGGAAAATTGTTCCCAAGTGCTAGAAGAAGAATGCATTAAAATGTTTGGCACTAAATGTTTGAATGATGAGCATGATTGCAATGTTGTTAGTATGAACTCTTTGAATATCCATAGTACTAATGATGATTGCACTAGTCATGATGAAAATATCTCATATAAGCATGTCAATTTTTGTGGAGTGCATAGAGTTTGCAAGTACACACCAAATAGGAAAGATAGATTTTGCAAGAGGCCTAAGTATTTAGAAACTAAATGGTTGCAAGAAAGGCTAGATGTTTGTGCTGAAAATTTAAATTTTCTTAGCCATCCTTGTGAACATTGCAATGAACATGGTCATTTAAATATCCAATGCAAATTGTTTCATGATCCAATCATGTCCAAAAACTATGATGACTTGATTTCCCTTGCACATCATAATGAACTTAGTTTGCTTTTGGGTGATGAAGAAATAAAACGTATGACTAAGGATATTCCAGAATTTGTCCTTGATAAAGTTCTTGATTTTGATCTAGAGGAAATTTATATGTATTGTGCGGTGAATTGCATTGAAAATCCTTTTATTGCCAATTACATAAAGACAAGAAAACAAATAGAAGATGAAGAGAATACTAATGAAAGGGAAGAGACTTCCCAATATCCTCCTATTATTTCTTATGATGAATCAGGTAACGAGGAGGAACCTTCTATTCAACCAATCTCATTAATAAGGAGCTCCAAAAAGAGGATTAAACCCACACATAATGTGAAGAGGAAAAAGAAAAGACGGAGAATCAAAGGTAAAAAGGTATCCCTCCCAAATGATGTTGCTCCTATTACTCATTGTGATGATGATAATTGCTATACTGTTGGTGCTATCCATACTATTAATGATCAGAGTGATTATGCTTATTATATGCAAAGGCCCAAGCTTGGGGATGCTATGTTTGATGAGAATGACATGTTTGAGAATTTATTTGCTGCAATTAATGTTTGTCCCAAGCTTGGGGGTGCTATATTTAACGAAGATGATATTTTTAGTCTCCCAAGTTTTGATGAGCAAATTTATTATGATGATAGCATGCCTCCTAGTTAAGATGATTATATTGATGAAAGTGGGTTTGGAAGAGTGTCAACTTTAGGAAGTAATGGTCCCACTATTTTGGGGGGTGTTGAATCTTATTGTGATAATTATAAAAGTGGATTTGGAGAGGTCATGACTTTAGTTAGTAATGATTCCACTATCTTGGAAGAGGTTTCAATTGATTATGATGAGAACAAAGTTGCTACTTATGATGATTATTGTGATGATACTTATGTTATAAAAAGTAGTGATGATTATATTTACAAAACTTGTCATGATTATGATTACCCTTTCCCTGAATGTTACTCTTTTAATGTGGAAACAATTTATAGTATTCAAGTTTCTTATGATACTCCCACTATTCCGAATGAGATTTTTTTTGCTTAAGTGGAGAGTAATAAAAATTCTATGCTTGTGGCTCGTGAAAAGAATTCTTTTATGTGATAGTTATATTGTTGAATTCATTCATGATGCTACTGAAAATTATTATGAGGGAGGAATATATGCTTGTAGGAATTGCAATAATACCAAGTTTGCTCTCTATGTGCTTAAAGTTTGAAGTTATGCTTGTTTTGCTTTCCTATGCTAGTTGATTCTTGTTCCCATAAATTGTTTGCTCACAAAATCCCAATGCATAGGAAGTGGGTTATACTTAAATGTGCTTGTCACATGCTTCATGATGCTCCCGTTATGTTTCAATTCTTATCTTTTATGTGAGCATCATTGAAATCATCATGCCTAGCTAGGGGCGTTAAACGATAGTGCTTGTTGGGAGGCAACCCAATTTTATTTTTGTTCTTTGCCTTTTGCTCCTGTTTAGTAATAAATAATCTATCTAGCCTCTGGTTATATGTGGTTTTATGTTTTAGTTAGTGTTTGTGCCAAGTAGAGCTTTTAGGATCTTCTTGGGTGATTGTTGTTTGATCTTGCTGATAAAAACAGAAAGTATGCGCTCACGGAAATAATTTTCATTTTTTACCAGAGAGCGATAAAATACCTATTACAGCTGTAGTAGATCAATATACAAATTATTTAGGTCTTCCTAATTTTTCAGAATTTTTGGAGTTAGAGAAGTATTCGGGAGTTACAGATTACTACAGACTGCCATGTTTTTGACAGATTCTGTTTTCGATGCATAGTTCTCTTGTTTTCTAGTTTCTATGGCTTATATTGCTTAATATAAATTGTAGAAATGATATGGTACAGTAGGCATCATGTGAGAAAAATTATTAATCTTGTCTTGATAGTACTTAAGTGGTGATTTTCTTTCTTATACTAACGAAGCTTACAAGTTTTCTGTTAAGTTTTGTGTTGTGAAGTTTTCAATTTTTGGGTAAAGATTTGATGGACTATGGAATAAGGAGTGGCAAGAGCCTAAGTTTGGGGATTCCCAAGGCACCCCAAGGTAATATCCAAGGACAACCAAGAGCCTAAGCTTGGGGATGCCCCGGATGGCATCCCCTCTTTCGTCTTCGTTCATCGGTAACTTTACATGAGGCTATATTTTTATTCACCACATGGTATGTGTTTTGCTTGGAGCGTCATTTTATTTTATTTTATTTTGCTTGATGTTTGAATAAAATACCAAGATCTGGAATTCTTAAATGCTAGAGAGCCTTCACATAGTTGCATAATTATTCAACTACTCATTGATCTTCACTTATATCTTTCAGAGTAGTTTGTCGTTTGCTCTGGTGCTTCACTTATATCCTTTTGAGAACAATTGTGGTTTTATTTTGAAGAAATTAATGAACTCTCATGCTTCACTTATATTATTTTGAGAGTCTTTTAGAACAGCATGGTAATTTGCTTTTGTTATAAAATTAGTCCTAATATGATGGGCATTCAAGATGGGTATAATAAAAACTTTCATATAGAGTGCATTGAATAGTTAAATACTTGATAATTGTTTTGAGATATAAAGATGGTAATATTAGAGTCGTGCTAGTTGAGTAATTGTGAAATTGAGAAATACTTGTGTTGAGGTTTGCAAGTCCCGTAGCATGCACGTATGGTAACCCTTGTGTGACAAATTTGAAGCATGAGGTGTTCTTTGATTGCCTTCCTTATGAGTGGCGGTCGGGGATGAGTGATGGTCTTTTCCTACCAATCTATCCCACTAGGAGCATGCGCGTAGTGCTTGGTTTGATGACTTGTAGATTTTTGCAATAAGTATGTGAGTTCTTTATGACTAATGTTGAGTTCATGGATTATACGCACTCTCACCCTTCTACCATTGCTAGCCTCCCCTGTGCCGCACAACTTTCGCCGGTACCATAAACCCATTATTTACCTTCCTCAAAACAGCCACCATACCTACCTATTATGGCATTTCCATAGCCATTTCGTGATATATTGCCATGCAACTTTCCACCGTTCCGTTTATTATGACACACTTCATCATAGTCATATTGCTTTCCATGATCATGTAGTTGACATCGTATTTGTGGCATGGCCACCATTCATAATTTTTTTCATACATGCCACTCTTGATTCATTGCACATCCCGGTACGCCATCGGAGGCATTCACATAGAGTCATATTTTATTCTAAGTATCGAGTTGTAATTGTTGAGTTGTAAGTAAATAAAAGTGTGATGATATTCATTATTAGAGCATTGTCCCATGTGAGGAAAGTGAAAGTGCTAGTGATCGACTAGAGGGGGGGTGAATAGGCGAATTTTATGGAAGTCTTCAAAACATGGAAGTTTCGAAGACAAACGATAGAATAAACACATTACCATGCAGGGGAAGGTAGACTACACTAGGCAAGTCATAGTCAAGTATTCAATGAAGTGAAAGCACAAAGACTAATAGCAGCTAGGCAGTATGGATCAGGATGGAAGATAGTATGAAGCCAATAAGAACAAGAAGTCACACAGTGAAGACAAAAAGATAACGCAAACATGCAATGACTTCACAAGGACCAACTGCAAATAAAGAGATGGGAAGGATAGAACCAGTGGCTCGTTGAAGATAATGATTTGTTGGACCAGTTCCAGTTGCTGTGACAACTGTATGTCTGGTTAGGGAGGCTGAGATTTAACTTAGAAGACCGTGTCTTCACCTTATTCCCCTTGAGCTAAGGACACCTAGTCCTCGCCCAATCACTCTGGTAACTCTTCAAGGCAGACTTCCAAACCTTCATAGACTTCGTTCACCGGCGATCCACAATGACTCTTGGATGCTCAAAATGCGACGCCTAACCGGCTGGAGGATTCACAGTCCTCAAGTGTAATAAGTCTTCAGATCACACAGACATGAAGACTTCAGTGATGCCAAACACTCTTTGGCTCTGGGTGTTTAGGGCTTTTCCTCGCAAGGATTTCTCTCTCAAAGGCTTCAAGGTGGGATGCTCTCAAACAACAAAAGCCGTGCACTAACTCTGAGCAGCCAACCAATTTATGGTGTAGGGGGTGGGCTATTTATAGCCACTAGGCAACCCGACCTGAATTGTCCGAAATGACCCTGGGTCACTAAGGAACTGACACGTGTTCCAACGGTCAGATTTCAAACACACACGGCAACTTTACTTGGGCTACAAGCAAGGCTGACTTATCCAGCTCTGGATAAGATTTGCTCTCATTGTCTTTGCTCGAGGACATAGGATTCTGGTTAAGCATCACTTCAGTCATTCTGACTGGTTCACTGGGACCCCACTTAACAGTACGGTGGTTCCTATGACTCAACAAAGAAGAAAAGGAAACAACGAAACAACTAAGTCTTCGCGCTCCATAGTCTTCACTCAATGTCTTCTCTTGTCATAGTCTTCAATGTGAATATCTTCACATACCACCTTTGTCTTCAATGTCTTCATACATTTTTAGGGGTCATCTCCAGTAGGAAAACCGAATCATTGAGGGACTACTACCTGTGTTATCCTGTAATTCTCACAAACACATTAGTCCCTCAACCAGGTTTGTCATCAATACTCCAAAACCAACTAGGGGTGGCACTAGATGCACTTACAATCTCCCCCTTTTTGGTGATTGATGACAAACTAGTTGAGGTTTTCAACGGGGATAAAAGTATGTGAAATTGTAAAGGATTTAGACATTGTCTTCGTAAGTAGCAGGAAGGCTCCCCATGAAGATGTGCATATAAGTATTTTGCTTTTGAATGCAAATGCACATGGCAGGTTGTACTTGCGGAGCTCCTCGTCCACTTATGAGGATAATTTATCATGCATGAACAGATATAACGAAGATAAGGACATGCATAATGAAAAATGGACGTCTGCAAAATGACTTCGTGCGGAATTTATCGTTGCACATGCAGAATTTATCATCGCATCACAGAGTGTCGAAAAGGTAGCAGACGACCAACAAGTTTAAGTGTTACAACTCAAAACGAACCAAATGTTTCAAAAGCGAGAGTTGTAAGCACTTGGCAAATGTAGCAAAAGTAAAGCAACCACCCATATGGGCCCGCTTGAAGACTATCAACTCATATGCTTCTCCCCCTTTTGTCATTAATGATCAAAAAGGTTTGAAGACATAGAGCTTCTACTCGTTCCCATGAGGAGTAGGTGAAGCAGCAGGGTCGTCGTTGAGGTCCGGTGGTGCAGAAGAACTTGGTGAAGTGTCAACATGCGCTGAAGTTGGAGGGGGTGAAGTGGCAGCATCTTGATCATCTATGACTCTGGCATTCACCGTCGCAGCTGAGGAAGAATAGTCAGAGTCTTCAAGTGAGGGAGTCCGATGCAAGTGAGCATTCCTTGGAGGAGTTGAGTCAAACTTGAATCTTTCTGTGAAGCCATCGTCTTGAAGATCTGCTTCAGCAGTGAGTAATGTCAAACTCTTCTAGGACCTCCGACAGGTTTCATGTGTAACAAAGGCATTCTTGGTGGCAAGATTGCGAATGCGATTGACATCCACCAAGAGGCTTTGCATCTGACGCTTAAGCCGGTCATGATGCTTATCTTGTTTCTGATGTAGAGCGACGAGAAGCTCTCGGTCATTGAGAACACGAGATCGCTTCCAAGGCCTTTGGGAAATGGTGCTCGCAGTGGCCTCAATTTGGGTGCGAGGGGCACGTGTGTTGCCAGCCAAGGGATAAACATGAGAGACGGCCTGAACTCCTTCAATGGGCTGGGTGCGGTCAACATTGTGAAGATAAACTAGCTCCTTTGCAGGCTCTGGGTAAATGGCTTCAACAGACAGATCAACCTCTGGCAAGAACACGATATGATTGTGCGCAGACGGCTGATAGTTGAAAGCAGAGTGAAGCTTGATAAGGCGCATTACCCATGGAGCATAGAACTTCAAACCGAAGATGTCGGAGCCAGATGCAGCCAGCTACCTGATGAAGAAGTCTTGAGGAATGAAGCTGATGCCATTGAAGATATAGAAAACCAAAGTCTTCATTGCTCCTTCAAGCTTCGCTGCAGATGAATGTCCTTTGACAGGCCATAGAGTTTTTCTGATGATATGGTAAATGGTGCGGGGCAGATACTCTAGGTCTTCAACAAAGAATTCGGTTGGGTATTCAGCGTCGCGTGGCAAAGGCTTCATCATGCTCAGCATTTGGCTCATGTTAGGCTCAGGCTTCTGGAAAATGCTCTCCAAAGCATTCTGGTGTTGCTGACAACCTGGTTCATAATATTCACTAGGAGTGGGCAGAGCTGTAAGCTCAATGATGTCTTGGGCTTTAGCTTCATGATGGACATCGCCCGTCATCCACTCAAGGATCCAAGTCTTCGGATCCCTGTTGTATCCATGAATGTGGAGGGTAGCATAAAATTGAAGCCGAAGTTTCATTACAGTGTTCCTTGGCAGTCACAAAGTTGAGCAGACCCGCATCACGGAAGTAGTCAAGAGCTTCTTCAAGGCAAGGCAATCTAGCAATGGCTTCGCAGTCTAGACGCATATGAGGGAAAATGCGCCCCTGATTGTATAAGATGCATCAATAGTAGTTGCGTTGCTGATAACTCCAGAATCGATCCGAGGAGATTCTTGGCCTTGTGTAGGGGTTCTTGTCACTGTTGAAGAACGGTTGTGTGCCTTGAATCCATTCAGATTAAACGATCCTGGTGACATTGCAGTACCTGGAAACCGTGGTAGCCTTGGCTTTGGCTTATGGACCTGAGGCATGTGTTCCACATGATAGTCAAATTGAGGTCCGGGAGCAGGCGAAGGAACTAGAATTGGACAGTGGACGGTCACAAGCTGACCACGATCATATGCTTGCTCGATGGTGTGTGGCCAGGGAGGTGGTACAGGAGCAGAGGCATTGGCTTCAAGCTGCAGATTTGCATCAGGTGCAGCATTAGCTTCAGGTGCAGTGACATCTGGCACCACATTAGCTTCAGGCGCCACATTAGCTTCGGCCATGACAACGTCATTGGCTTCAGTATTGGTAACCTCCACTTCAGGAGCTGGAGGGTCGGACACGTTCTCCTCGAGAAAAACTTCAGGGTTGGACGGGGGTGTAGCAACTCTTTCTTCATCTCTTGGTTCTTCTTCTTGGTCATCGGTTGATGCAGCCGAAATATCTTCAGCCCTTTTGGCTTCAGATTCAGGGATGTTCACAGTAGGAGAGGCTTTAGGAAAGACTTCGCGTGAAACAGATTGGCGCTCTTCTCCTTCTGGAACACTTGACAATGTGACTTGTGGCCTTGGTCCTTTGCGAAGCCTACGAAACACTGGCGACGCCTGTGGAGATGGAGTTGGTTGGGCCTCAAGGTCTTCATTGTCAATCACCGGAGTGGTGACCTATCCTGGGGGAGTAACTGGTGTTTCTTCATCACGAGGGGATTCTTGAGGGTGATCAGCCCATGAGTCATCCTGAGCAATTGGCATCAATGGACGACCAATGCTGATGAGTTCGCTGTTCGTGAGAATAGGCGATGATACCAAATTGTGCTCAATCTGAGGAAGGACTTCATAATCTTCAACATTGTCTTGATGACCAATGTCTTCAGCTGCGGTGGGGTCAACAGCTGGATTCTCTTCAGCTTCAGGAGCCTCTATGGAAGCAGGCTCATGAACTACCAAACGACGTTCTTGGTGTGCAGAGGGAGGACGAGCAACAGAAATTGGTTCGACGACAAGGGGCTCTGTGGAAGTAACCCGGTCTCTCTTCTTTGTTTTTCTTTTCTTGGTTGGTGGAGCATCATCAGTGGTGGCTTTGGTCTTGCGCTTTCTGGCTTCGGCTTCAGTTGCTCTAGTTTTCTTGAACTCCGAAGCCACTGTGGGGACCTTAGGCTTCGAGCCTGTCATACTGGCCGGAAAGACAATGCGAGGTTCTTCCTGCCTTGATGCTTCTGGTTCGGCCACAGTTGGCTTCTTCTTCTTCTTGGCAGCCATTCTGGGGTCGATGCCTGGTTTCCCCAAAGCCTTGCGCTTTTCCGCTTCATTGTAGCCTTGAACACATTTGGCAGCGAGATTCTTCATGCGGTCATGAGAAACTCTTGCTTCTTCACGTTTCTTGTGAAATGCCTCCTTGAGCTCATGCAGCATGACCTTGAAGTTTTGAATGTCTTCAACATTGAGCTTGGCCATGTGCTTCTTGAACTGAGCCTTTTCATAGTCAATCTTGTGCTTTAGCTCAACAATCTTCTGGGCAAGAGCCAGCTTAGGAGCAATGGCTCCATGGAAGGAGACGCTGAGGCCAATTGGGAGCTGAAGATAATCAAAACTGAGGTCTGGGCTATCAAACCACTCATCAATAAACTTGTACAGAATCTCCACATGAAAGAGGGGAAGATCATTGAAGATTTCCGCCTCTTGCTTGCTCTTTATCAATTGCTCAAGAGCATCATCGCCAAGATCGTCGTCACTAGACAGATCAATGGCGTCATTCTCGTTTCTCAAAACAGCAGCAGGGGTCAATGCTTGACCAGTTGGTTGCATGGGCTTTTTCAATTTGTCAGACTTGGAGATGCGAGAGAGATCTTCAGACTACACACTGGTTTCAGGAGGTGCAGTGGCCAGAGGCTTCGCCCATGAGACCTTTGGTGCAGAGGAGGGCTTTGAAGCCTTTGGTTTCTTTTGCTTCACAGGCTTTGGTGGTGCAGGCGCTTCGTCAGAATCAGCGTCATCTGCAGGTTGATCCACGTCTACCCCTTGAACCATTATATGAGTGATGAGACCTTCTAAGTTGTAGAAGGGCCCAACAAGATTGGGTTCAGCTTCGCGTGTGCCGTCAGCATGTGGCGCAGAGGGGCCTGGGTTGAAGTCTAATCCCAAAGACTTCTTGTTTTCCTTGGCCGAGTTCTTTGCAAACTCATAGTTGCGCTTGAAGAGATTATCTTCACGACACCAGAACAGAGAGGATGGGTCGGCATTAGCAGGCTGAGGTCCATGAATCATGCAGTGGTAGAGCCTTGAGCAATAGCTTCGGACTTCGACTTGGGCTGAAGACCTTTGTATATAATATCTCCCCATGGGCCCTTGATGGCATTCTTCTCAGCATATTCGTCGGTGACGAATCTGTACTTGAACCATTCCTCTGCCCAATGTCTTCGAATCCATTGGATTCGGTTCTTGCATTCTCCATAGGTCTCTTCTAGATCTAACTTGTATAACTCATAGAGATCCGGTGGCAGGTCCTTAACAGTGTTTTCACGGCGCTGTCTGCCGCCCTTCCTAACTGATTTTTCTGTTGCCATGAAGTTTAGACTGAAAGCCTTCAACACTGTCAAAGTCTTCTGTCTACTGGTCAGACAGGAACTGGCTTCAGGAGAAGTTATGTGATGCTGTAAGAACTCTGCAAATGAATGCAGACCATGAGAACCAAGGGATCCTCCCACGGGCATGTACCTATGACAGCATTAGAGATGCGAGGGAAGGGGAAGAGGTCATATGCATTCTTAGAAGATTTTGAAGATAAATCAATTTAGAAGACATCGACCTCATAGTGCGAAGATGTTCACTCATATGTAGAGAGTTGGTTCTAGATTTGTACGAATCCACCAGTAAGTACAAGTGAGGAATCTAACTACTTTGTGAAGCATAAGTGAACATACTAGGCATGCTATGAGATGCAGAACATGATAGATCCAACTTTGTAGGAACAGAAACCACTTGTGGTTGAAAAGTATGAATCTATCTGATCAAAAAGACTGTAAAAAGAGTTTTTATTTACCACTCGAAGAATGGCTAGACAAAGTAGGAGATGAGGCCGAGCAATTCGATCTTCCATGCCCTAACTTGGTGATGGACGATACCTACGGCGACGGCGGAGAAGACGATGTCCACGGCCGGTGTGAGGACGGTGTCGGTGAGGTCGCGGCAGCTAAGCGCTTCATCGCCGGCGTCGTCGAGGGCTAGCGGTGGCACTAGGGTTTGTGCGAGAGAGAGAGAAGTGGAAGAAGAGATAATGACTGGGGTGAGGCGTGTATTTATAGGGACAGGGATGGCACGACGTTATTACCCAGGTGCCCCTCGTGGTTCACATCTGAAGGACACGTGGCGATCATGCAACACATCGGAGGTTGTTCTACGTTCCCACGTACGCCTAGATTGTCGGGTGGTCGTTCTCGCTTCTCCAGCTTTCAGGTAAAAAGGATTGAGCATTGAAAATAGATTAATGTTTGTCTTTGTATCTTCTGCTGACAAGGACGCAGAGAAGACATTCGACAGTTTCAATAGAATGCATATGATTTGGATAGATAGATTTGAGATGGGAGCATAGAAAGGTTAGGGTCCAATCACATTCACTTAGTTCAAAAGATTCAACTAGAAGACATAGCTATAAGTGAATGCTGTAGAGGGTAGAAACCAAATCAATATATTGAAAATAAACATGAAGCCATGTTAACATTGAAGACAAACCAAATGCGAAGACTTTGCAAATGTAACGCCAACAGAAAGTATTCTAAACAAAAGTTTGGTGGTGGCGTTACCCACCGTATAGGAAGTATTAGACCCAGACACGGCGCACAATTATCGTGGCGCTTGAAGTCAAATTCCGCGTTAATGTATTCACACTTAGAGTGTAAGTCTTCATTAGTTGAAGATATACGTTACTTTGTGTGTTTTCACATCTAAGTCATTAACATGCATAAGTGTTAGGATGTGTGCATGATCACATGACATTTGAGGATTCCAAGATATTTAGCTCACACCACAACTTGCAAAACCTTTTCTCATCCAAGGGCTTTGTGAAGATATCTGCCAGTTGCTCTTCAGTGCTGACGTGAATGATATCAATATCTTCCTTCATGACATGATCTCTGAGAAAGTGATGACGGATCTGAATGTGCTTTGTCATCGAGTGCTGAACTGGGTTGTTGGCGATCTTGATGGCGCTTTCATTGTCGCAGTAGAGTGGCACTAGCTTCAGATGAATGCCATAGTCTATGAGTGTTTGCTTCATCCATAGAAGCTGAGCGCAGCAAGATCCAGCAGCAATGTATTCAGATTCAGCAGTGGAGAGAGATACACAGTTCTGCTTCTTTGAAGACCAACACACAAGTGATTGTCCCAGAAAGTGACATGTGCCTGATGTAGACTTGTGAGACACCTTGTCACCAGCATAATCAGCATCCGAGAATCCAACTAGATCAAAGTCTGAGCCCTTTGGATACCATAATCCTAGTGTTGGGGTGTAAGCCAAATATCAAAGAATTCGCTTCACAGCTAAGTGATGCGATTCCTTCGGTGCCGCTTGGAATCGGGCACACATGCAAACACTAAGCATGATATCTGGCCTAGATGCACATAAATAAAGAAAAGAACCAATCATGGAGCGGTATACCTTTTGATCGAACTCTTTACCATTGGCGTCAGAATCCAGATGACTCTTGGTAGGCATTGGCGTCGTATAACCCTTGCAGTCTTGCATTCCAAACTTCTTCAGGCAATCTTTGAGGTATTTCTCTTGAGATATGAAGATGCCGTTGCGTTGCTGTCGTATTTGAAGACCAAGGAAGAACTTCAGCTCACCCATCATGGACATCTGATATTGCTCTTGCATCATGTATCCAAACTCATCACTGTATTTCCGGTTAGTGCAGCCGAAGATAATGTCATCCACATATATTTGACACACAAATAGTTCACCATCATATGTCTTCGTGAAGAGAGTGGGATCCAGGGAACCAGGTTTGAAGCCTTTGCTCTTGAGGAAGTCTTTGAGTGTGTCATACCAAGCACGAGGGGCTTGTTTGAGGCCATACAGTGCCTTGTTGAGCTTGTAAACCATGTCAGGATGTTTTGGATCTTCAAAGCCAGGCGGTTGTGCAACATACACTTCTTCTTCAATCTTGCCATTGAGAAAAGCACTCTTCACATCCATTTGATACAGAAGGATGTCATGATGATTTGCATAGGCTAGCAGTATGCGTATAGCTTCAAGCCTAGCCACAGGAGCAAATGTTTCATCGAAATCAATTCCTTCAACTTGAGTGTATCCTTGAGCAACGAGACGATCCTTGTTTTTGACAACTTGACCATGCTCATCTTGCTTGTTGCGATATATCCATTTAGTGCCTATGATATTGTGTTTACAAGGATCAGGACGCTTTACCAGTTCCCATACATTATTTAGCTCAAACTGTTGAAGCTCTTCTTGCATAGCTTGAATCCATTCAGGTTCCATGAAGGCTTCATCAACTTTCTTGGGTTCAGATATTTAGACGAATGCAAAGTGCCCACAGAAATTTGCTAGTTGTGTTGCCCTTGAACGAGTGAGTGGACCAGGTGCATTGATGATATCGATTATCTTCTCAATCTGTACTCCATTTTCAACACGAGGATGAACTGGACGAAGATTTTGCTCTTGCGGATCATTGTCATCGTTTGAAGGATTGTCTTCAGGCTGAGCATTGTCTTCAGGTTGATCAGGTGCATAGATGATAAGTTCCTCTTCAGGCTGTACTTCAGACGGTATGATTTCTTCAGTTCCCATAAGCTTGATGGATTCACTGGGTGGAATTTCATCTAGAACATTTGGCAGTTGCTCTCTTTGTGAGCTGTTAGTCTCATCGAACCGCACATCCACAGTTTCAACCACTTTATAGTGAAAGAGGTTGAAGACTCTATAGGAGTGTGAATCCTTTCCGTAACCAAGCATAAAACATTCATGTGCTTTCGGTGCAAATTTTGAAGTGTGATGTGGATCCTTGATCCAGCACCTGGGACCAAATACTCTGAAGTAACTGATGTTTGGCTTCTTACCAGTGAGGAGTTCATAGGATGTTTTCTTCAGAAGCTTGTGAAGATAAACACGGTTGATGACATGGCATGCAGTATCAACAGCTTTAGGCCAGAACTTCCTTGGAGTCTTGTATTCATCGAGCATCATCCGAGCCATCTCAATGAGTGTTCTGTTCTTGCGTTCCACGATGCCATTCTGCTGCGGCGTGTACAGAGCTGAGAACTCATGAGTGATGCCCAATGTATCAAGATAAGTGTCGAGGCCGATGTTCTTGAATTCAGTGCCATGTCACTTCGGATGTGCTTGATCTTGACGCCATAGTTGTTCATGGCTTGATTGGCTAAGCGTCTGAAGACATCCTGCACATCAGTCTTGTAGAGGATTATATGCACCCATGTATATCTTGAATAATCATCAACAATTACGAAGCCATAAATACAAGCAGTAGCAGTAAGGGTTGAGTAGTGAGTAGGGCCGAAGAGGTCCATGTGTAGCAGTTCGAAGGGTTGAGTCGTTGTCATGATTGTCTTCGAGGGATGCTTGGCCCTCGTCATCTTTCCAGCTTCGCACGCACGGCATAAGTGATCCTTCTTGAACTTGACGCCCTCGATGCCTATGACGTGCTTGTTCTTTGCAAGAGTGTGCAAGTTCCTCATGCCAGCATGCCCTAGCCTTCGATGCCAGAGCTAGCATTCTGAAGCTTTTGGAAGAAGACATACGGCAAGCTGTGGTCCTGCTGAGAAATCTACCATGTACAAATCATCTTTCCGATACCCTTCAAATACTAGAGACTTGTCAGATTCCATTAGAACTAGGCAACGGTATTTTCCAAATATCACAATCATGTTCAAATCGCAAAGCATTGAGACGGACATTAAGTTGAAACCAAGGGATTCAACAAGCATCACTTTATCCATGTGCTGATCCTTTGAGATTGCAACTCTACCTAGACCCAATACCTTGCTTTTACTAGTATCAGCAAATGTGATGTGACTTTTGTCAGATGGACGTAAGGTTGAGTCCATGAGAAGACTTCGCTTGCCAGTCATGTGATTAGTACATCCACTATCAATAATCCATTCTGAAGCAGCTGCTGTCATACCCTACAGTGCAGTTAGGGGGATAGGCTTCACGAAGAGCATTGTGAAGCATAAACATTTGACGAGCAAGAGGATTATTAAAGCTTAGATCGAGGTTAGGACTGATAGGGCAAGTAGCAAGCGACTCAGTGTAGTGACCCGACCCGAATGGATCAAGTCTCTGTGCTTAAGTGTCATCCCTGGATCGGTATGCTGACACACACAGTACTCGAGGATTTATAACAGAGGTAAATCACATGTAAAAGTAACGTAAATACTATTACCTCAATCCAAAATAGCGGAAGTAACAAGGTTGTGGATTCCCATCAAGACCAACGGCAAAGTTGAGTGTAGAAATCGTAACCCTAACGTATCACTTACTCGTCATAAGATAATCCTGCAACATGAGACGTTGCAGCCACAAAGGGTCAGTACATTGAATGTACTGGCAAATTCACACCATAGAGAATGATGAATAAAGGCTGTCACTACATGCATATCTAGCTGGTGGAAAAGCTCTATGGTTATAGTTTTTGCAAAAAAGCCAGTTTTTCCCTACTACAAAAGGAATAAATTTTATTTAACTATCCTTGTGGTTGTTAAACATTGAGAATGGTTGAAAGCATTCTCAATCCCAATTAAGTAACATCATTAAACCCAACCAAATTAATTTAAAGTAACATGATGAGATTCACATGATAATCCAAGTACTAGATACTCAAAACGTCCATAACCGGGGACACGGCTAATCATGATTAGTTTATACACTCTATAGAGGTTTGCGCACTTTTCCCCACAAGACTCGATCTCCTCCGTTGGATTTCTCGCACTACATGGTGTTTGAGAAATGGATGACCGAGACATAGTCTTTCAGAAGCGTTTGCACCTTACGATGGGTAGACCGTACCACCTATAACCCCTACATCTGCTAGTCTACCACTATAAGAGTTCACACGACTTAATCAACTATGCTAGAGCCCATAATAGCTTGTGGCTGCACACGGAAGTTTCTAGTATGAATAATCTCATGATCCCTTTGAGCCTGGGTGGCGGTCCATAAAAACAGGCAATCCTAGAATACCCAGGTGCCTAGACAGGCAATCGCTGGAATACCCAGGTGCCTCAATCCACCCAGATGTGTGTTAAAGTTGCCACCTTAAGTAAACCATTAATTAACAATCTCACATCTGTCATGAAATACTCTCAAACCCAATCCACGTCTACCAGCATAGCATGGCAATATAAGCATAATGTAATAGTAACTTCCAAGGTTTGAATGCAGGGCAATAGGTTCCTACCTCGTCAACTACTTCCCAATACCCACATGTTATCAATCCTACCCATGCAATGTTTGAGGGTGAAACTAATGCATAAAAACTGGGTATGAAAAGGGATATGATCAAAGTGTGAACTTGCTTGCAATGTTGATGAAGATGGTTCGCACTCAAAACTCTTGATAGCTCTACTCGTCACACTCCGGTCAATCTATCGTAAGCAAGCAATAGTAACCACACATAAGCAATCACTCAAAGATCGGAGAGAACCAAGAAAACAATTCGAAAAATGTCAAAACCAAGCAAATAACTCTTGCAACATAAAACAATTTCTAACAGTACCAAAATTAGGTGAATTTGGCCTTATCGGAAAGTTTAGGTCAAGAGCTTCGATTTGCAAAAAGAATCAACTCAAACGGAGCTACGAGACTCAAGTTATGATCAAATGAAGTTTGAATCTAAATCTGATCTAATTCAAATTTTAAAATTTTCAAAAACATGTTTGACTTCGATTACTGGATAGAGGAGATCATAACCAAGAAGTGGGCATTGGTTTCATTCGATTTGGACTAACGAGTAAAAAGTTGTGATCGTTTGAAGACTAGGGACTAATCTATAAAGAAAAACATCACAGATAGGTCCCTGGCCGAAAATTAAAAGAAAAAAGGGAAAATTATAAATAACGAACGTTCGTTACCGAATGCTAACGAATGAATTCGTTCGCTGCGAAGGGATAAACAGTGAACGTGCACCCAATAGGACTAAAAAAACCGATCTAAAAAAATATAAAACCAAACTAAAAAACGAGGCAGGTTACGGTTTATAGCGGTTCACCCAAAAGAACCGACGACGGCGGTGGTTACTCCGGTGAGACGGGACGGCGGCGCGGCGGCTCCGGCATGGCGCGGCAGCGACTTGTGGCGCGGGGCAAGGCGGCGGCAGCAGCAGCGCAAGCGGCGGCAGCAGCAGCCGCTGCAGCGGCGGCGAGTGGTGGCGAGGACGTTGGGCGGCGGCGGCGGGAGCGAGCGGCGACTCTGTGCGAGGAGAGAAAGGTGGGGCCCGGGGCCTCGGGTATTTAAGGAGAGGGGCGAGGGGTGGCGTGGGGGAGGGGCAAGAGGAGGCCGGCGGTGGCACGGAGGCGGCGGCGATGCCGTGGCGGCTCGGGACTCCGTCCCGAGCTCGGGGACGAGCGGGGCGGGTGACGGGCCGGTTGGGCCGTGGCCTGGCGACTGGGCCGGCCCGGCCCGGTCGGTCCTAAGTTTTTTTACATATACTCAGACAAATAAAAAACAGAAAAAAATATATTATATAGGCATATAATATACCAAAATTTTCAGAAATAGATTTCCAACAACATGGACATTTCTGTAAATTCAAATAAAATCCAGAATAATTCAAATAATTCAAAAAGTGCTACTGCTCTATTAAAATCCAATAAAAATCATTTTAAAAATACCAAAATTAATTCAAATTTATTTTTCTCCAATTTTCTGATGTAGGGAATCATGTTACCCTATTTTCCATGTATTTTATTTTTGGAGAAAAATAATTTGGATAAAACTCAAATAACCCAAATTGAAAAATAATTTCAAATGGATTTTAAATTTGAGTTCTTTGAAACTCCCAACTCATATTTCATACGATTTGAAGAAGTCATTTTATGTTCTCTCATGAAAATCATTGAGTTGCTTAAAGTTTCAGAACTGGAAATATTTTCAGATGAAATTCAAATATTTTCAGCACCCCTTTTCATTTATTTAAATGGAAGAAGTCATGTCATCTTCTCTCGAGGGTTTTGTATTTGAAAGGAATTTGAATTCACGGAGATCAAAATGCAAAAGGTGAAAGTTTGGGAAAGTCCTTTTATTCCCTCTCATTTAACTTTTAAAAAGTTTCGAATTTCACTCAATCAATCACACAACAATCAAACAAACAATCAATCTATCTATTTATTACAACATTCCAAAATTTAGAATTTTGGGATGTTACAAACCTACCACCCTTAAAATGAATCTTGTCCTCGAGATTCGGAGAGGCTAGCAAGAAAAAGGTTAGGGTTTGGGGGTCTTCTCAAAATCCATCAATTGTCGCAGGAGGGGGTCTGGGGTGCTACCACCCTTAGAAGCATGGTTACGGTTCCATCAAAGCTCATATACTTCATCCATATTGTTAACCCTGTCAGTCTTCTCAGATCTTTAGGATAATTCCTTATCCGGGATCTTCTGGTAGTGGCATAACCTTTTCCTCAATTCTTCTGTCTTTCATCTTGGTAATGTTCTTCTGTGACTGGGTCTTCTTAGCTGACGGGTCTGGTGCCAAAACTAAACAACTATCGATATCTCATGGTGGTCAACCATTTATGGTTTCTTCTGCAGGAAATGGGTTTGGTTGATCCTCATCGTATAACCTACGGTTGGCAAAAACTGCCTTGTACAAGGGAAAAATACCTATACCATTCTAAGGCTTAAACAAGGTTTTGATCATCGTCTCTCTACTATAGGTAAGTCACTCAGATTTACCATCCCATATAGCAAGGCGAATAATAAGAGTAAGTCGGTATGGTGATCAATCCATCCCGCACCCAAATCATTACCATGTATACAGTTTAGCGAATCTCGCATACTAACACTCAGTCATCCTCACAAGCATTGCAGAATTTCTCTTGTCCATGAATTGCGTTCGGAATAATCCATTGATTCTGCAAGACAAACAAACATCTATCATTCCTTCACAACTCTCAGGTTTTTCATTACTCCTATAAGATCGTCTATCGATATAATCGTAACTTCTTCCGGGGTTTTTCCTTCAGCAAGAATGTTCTTGCTTCTTGGCAGGTCCTGGGGCCTGTGGGTTATGGCCCATCTCATCACTTGTAATCCTTGAACACATTATCGGGGCAACTGATCATTATTCCAACTTCCAACTTCCTAGTATTCTTAAATCCATCCAATTGTATTGTCTTCCTTCCTTCTATTGGCACCAAACTAGGACATGATTACTCAGACTCATCATGGAGTTTCCATTGATCCATATTTCCGACATCATACCTCCTTTATATCCAATAGTAATTTATCTCTTCATCCTCGTGGGATATCCCTCATACCGAGATAAAAACCTACACTTATGAAGTCAATATTCCACTTCGTGGAACATCATTATCCTTTCCAGGGTGAAGCGTCCTTACAGGGGAATATTGGCCATCTCTGCATGGCACTTCTTCAACTGGGAAACGTGAAACACATCATGAACTCCTGACAGTCCTTCGGATGACTCCAACTTGTTGGCCACTTCTCCCATACGCTCCAAAACTCGATATGGTCCTACAAATCTCGGGGCTAACTTTCCTTTAACTCCAAATTGTTTAACTCCTCGCGGAGGGGGCACACGAAGACATGCTCTATCTCCAATTTCATACACTACCTCCTTGAGTTTTTGAGTCTGCATAACTCTTCTGCCTGGACTAAGCTACCTTCAGTCTATCTCGAATAAACTTAATATTCTATTCTGACTCCTTGATCACATTTGGTCCAAACAACTGAAGGTCTCCAACTCCATCCCACACACTCTTGGGGTATCACACATATCGAGACCAAACTCGTATTCATTTTGTCCGAAAATCCACTTAGTGGAGTTTCCTTATCTTTTCCAGGGGTCAACGGTTCTTACAGGGTACTACCACCCTTAAAATGCACAAATCTTCCATAGACTATATTTCTCATATCCTCAGAATGGCCAAAATTCTTCTTCATAGAGTAACAACTCATAAAATCCATATCAGTACCAACGATGCTAACTTTATTCATTCTCCAATGATTACGATCTCTCGCTTTTCCATTACATCTCTCAACTCAACACCTCAATACAAAAGAGTTGTTCCCACTACTTCTACTACTACTACATTACTTCTCACAGACACAACTAATTGTCACAAGTCTCCTTCTCCTTGGGAAAATCCCTGGCAAAGTGCCCTGCTTCATTACAACGAAAACATATTACTTCTGACAAGTCTCGAGGTTTCCTTTTTGGGCAACTACTGAGGTAGTGCCCTGACTCCTTGCACCTGTAACATGTGATATGACTCAGGCCCCTCCTGGGCTCCAATTGGTTTCTCTTCCTGGACTTTTCCATTCCAATCATGGCTTCTATTTCCTGTGGGTCATATTCTACTTCCTCTGTCGGGAATTCTACTAGATCCCCATTCATGCAATTCTGGGAGATGTGTCCTTCTTCTCCACATGAATAGCATGACTTGGTGCAGGGTTTAATTGGTTCTTCTTTGGGTGTGTCCCCCACCTTTTCCTTCATCAAAGTTTCTTCTAAAATTTCCATGAGGGCTCATTTCATTACTTCTTTCTTCTGCTGGATGGTTTGTTATACCATGGGGTAAATGTGACACTGAGCAGGATAGTGGGTAGTTCCTTCACACAAGAAACAAGTAATCTGCCTAGTTGGGCATTCTTCAACTGGGTGACTTCCTTCACAATTAGGGCATTCATCCTTGTGTTCTTTATGGGTGTGTTCTATTTCTCCACAAATCTTGCATGCACAAGGATTCTTCATATCCTTTCCATAAGTCTTCAACTTCTGGGACACAAACCGAGACTTTGGCAGAGTCGACTTAAATTCTTTCCAAGTGGTTACTCCTTGCCATCCATTGATGGTTTGGTACATCCTCCACCAAGTAGCAGCACCTCTTTCAAAGCACTGAAGAGCATGCTGGGTCATATCCTTTCCGACTATAGGGTTATTCTTCATGTGATCCTCCATGTTCCGAATCCATTGGTCCGTCTCCAATTGACTTATCGGTCCAGAAAATATAAGCTCATCTTCATTCATCCTCTATTGGGTCCATGGGTTTGGGGTGAGATAAGAGAGATAGAGAGGGATACACACAATACAAACAAAAGTTTTGAAAAGACATATTTTATTGTGGCTGTCGAAAAACATCAAACAAATGACAACTCACAGCCGTCACATCTAACGTAGGCATATAACAGGGGTTTGGTCTTCTAAAGGTCAATAAATCTTCAACGTCGCCTAACTCTTCAAGTCTTGTTCATGCCTCCAATGGCTTCTTCCGATCATGCTTATCTTTCTCAAGTCCTTTTGCCAGTTCATCTCTGTTGTAGCAAAGTCTCTTGTGACATCCTTGAATATTCTGGAGTTGCATTCCAAACTTCTGGGTTTCAACATCCTTGGCATGAGCCATGGTCATACTGTCATTCAGTTCCTGACAATCTCCGGTATCTCGAGGTTGTAGCTCCTCCATCTTGGCTACTTCAACTTCTGGGTCCTAAGTTCTTCACGAAATGCTCCTTGTCAAAATACGGCTTCTTGTAGCTCCATCTTAACTTCTTGATGTAACACTCCAGATCCTGGTGATACACCGGCTAAGGTTAAAACTTCATCTCTGCTGATAGATGCTCCATCAGCCTTCTACCATCCAATCCTTCTGAAGAAATGCATGTTTAACTCAGCCCGGTGACAAATAGCATAAGCGGGTGATGACATCACGGATAACCGTGTTTCTGCTCTTGTCATTTCCATGTGCTATCTCTCCATAGTTGATATCTCCTGCCTTAGGGTTTTCCTTGACAAAACTTCGAATTCTAATGCTCCATGTTCCAGTCTTTCTCCGATACACCTTGATCTCGGGTATTGACAGCTTCCATATTTTGCCAAGTTCCATAAGGGTAGCCTTCCTAGGTCATACAAATCTGGAAATGCTTCATAGCCTCCAAATTCTACTAGTCTTCAGAGTCTTCAACAGTTGTAGCTTCCATTATCATAATGTATGGTAAAATCCTCTTTATTCCGTAGTGGTCGTGGTTGTCCGATATCTTGTACTTCTTGGAGTGGCCTCATTAGTCGAATCTTCGAGTGGTCAAAAGAGGAAAGGGATATGGTCTCACTAAAAGGGAATATTTGAATAAGCTCATAAGAGAAGAGAGGTAAACAATCTTTTTGAAAAGTAAAGTTTTAGAGAAAAAAATCTTTCCTATGGGCTTGCCAGTTTCTAGAGCCACATCCTACAGTCAACATGTGCTCTGATACCATCTAGTAGCGACCCGACCCGAATGGATCAAGTCTCTGTGCTTAAGTGTCATCCCTGGATCGGTATGCTGACACACACAGTACTTGAGGATTTATAACAAAGGTAAATCACATGTAAAAGTAACGTAAATACTATTACCTCAATCCAAAATAGCGGAAGTAACAAGGTTGTGGATTCCCATCAACACCAATGGCAAAGTTGAGTGTAGAAATCGTAACCCTAACGTATCACTTACTCATCGTAAGATAACCCTGCAACATGAGTCGTTGCAGCCACAAAGGGTCAGTACATTGAATGTACTGGCAAATTCAAACCATAGAGAATGATGAATAAAGGCTATCACTACATGCATATCTGGTTGGTGGAAAAGCTCTATGGTTATAGTTTTTTTTGCAAAAAAGCCAATTTTTCCCTACTGCAAAAGGAATACATTTTATTTAACTATCATGGTGGTTGTTAAACATTGAGAATGGTTGAAAGCATTCTCAATCCCAATTAAGTAACATCATTAAACCCAACCAAATTAATTTAAAGTAACATGATGAGATTCACATGATAATCCAAGTACTAGATACTCAAAACGTCCATAACCCGGGACACGGCTAATCATGATTAGTTTATACACTCTGCAGAGGTTTGCGCACTTTTCCCCACAAGACTCAATCTCCTCCGTTGGATTTCTCGCACTACATGGTGTTTGAGAAACGGATGACCGAGACATAGTCTTTCAGAAGCGTTTGCACCTTACGATGGGTGGACCGTACCACCTACAACCCCTACATCTGCTAGTCTACCACTATAAGAGTTCACACAACTTAATCAACTATGCTAGAGCCCATAATAGCTTGTGGCTACACACAGAAGTTTCTAGTATGAATAATCTCATGATCCCTTTGAGCCTGGGTGGCGGTCCATAAAAAAAAGGCAATCCTGGAATACCCAGGTGCCTAGACAGGCAATCGCTAGAATACCCAGGTGCCTCAATCCACCCAGATGTGTGTTAAAGTTGCCACCTTAAGTAAACCATTAATTAACAATCTCACATCTGTCATGAAATACTCTCAAACCCAATCCACGTCTACGAGCATAGCATGGAAATATAAGCATAACGTAATAGTAACTCCCAATGTTTGAATGCAGGGCAATAGGTTCCTACCTCATCAACTACTTCCCAATACCCACATGTTATCAATCCTACTCATGCAATGTTTGAGGGTAAAACTAATGCATAAAAACTGGGTATGAAAGGGATATGATCAAAGTGTGAACTTGCCTGCAATGTTGATGAAGATGGTTTGCCTTCAAAACTCTTGATAGCTCTACTTGTCCCACTCCGGTCAATCTATCGTAAGCAAGCAATAGTAACCACACATAAGCAATCACTCAAAGATCGGAGAGAACCAAGAAAACAATTCGGAAAACGTCAAAACCAAGCAAATAACTCTTGCAACATAAAACAATTTCTAAAAGTACCAAAATTAGGTGAATTTGGCCTTATCAAAAAGTTTAGGTCAAGAGCTTCGATTTGCAAAAAGAATCAACTCAAACGGAGCTACGAGACTCAAGTTATGATCAAATGAAGTTTGAATCTAAATCTGATCTAATTCAAATTTTAAAATTTTCAAAAACATGTTTGAGTTGGATTACTGGATAGAGGAGATCATAACAAAGAAGTGGGCATTGGTTTCGTTCGATTTGGACTAACGAGTAAAAAGTTGTGATCGTTTGAAGATTAGGGACTAATCTATAAAGAAAAACATCACACATAGGTCCCTGGCCGAAAATTAAAAGAAAAAAGGGAAAATTCTAAATAACGAACGTTCGTTACCGAATGCTAACGAACGAATTCGTTCGCTGCGAAGGGATAAACAGCGAACGTGCACCCAATAGGACTAAAAAACCGATCTAAAAAATATAAAACTGAACTAAAAAAACGAGGCGGGTTACGGTTTATACCGGTTCACCCAAAAGAACCAGCGACGGTGGTGGTTACTCCGGCGAGACGGGATGGCGGCGCGGCGGCTCTGGCGTGGCGCGGCAGCGACTTGCGGCGCGACGGGCGGGGCGGGGAAAGGCGGCGGCGCAAGCGGCGGCAGCGAGTGGTGGGGAGGGCGTTGGGCGACGGCGGCGGGAGCGAGTGGCGGCTTTGTGCGAGGAGAGAAAGGCAGGGCCTCAGTATTTAAGGAGAGGGGGCGAGGGGTGGCGTGGGGGAGGGGAAAGAGGAGGCCGGCGGTGGCACGGAGTGGCGACTGGGCCGGCCCGGTCCGGTCGGTCCTAAGTTTTTTTTACATATACTCAGACAAATAAAAAATGGAAAAGAAATATATTATATAGGCATATAATATATCAAAATTTTCAGAAAAAGATTTCCAACAACATGGACATTTTTGTAAAGTCAAATAAAATCTAGAATAATTCAAATAATTCAAAAAGTGCTACTGCTCTATTAAAATCCAATAAAAATCATTTTAAAAATACCAAAATTAATTCAAATTTATTTTTCTCCAATTTTCTGATGTAGGGAATCATGTTACCCTATTTTCCATGTATTTTATTTTTGGAGAAAAATAATTTGAATAAAACTCAAATAACCCAAATTGAAAAATAATTTCAAATGGATTTTAAATTTGAGTTCTTTGAAACTCCCAACTCATATTTCATATGTTTTGAAGAAGTCATTTTATCTTCTCTCATGAAAATCATTGAGTTGCTTAAAGTTTCAGAACTGGAAATATTTTCAGATGAAATTCAAATATTTTCATCACCACTTTTCATTTATTTAAGTGGAAGAAGTCATGTCATCTTCTCTCGAGGGTTTTGTATTTGAAAGAAATTTTAATTCACGGAGATCAAAATGCAAAAGGTGAAAGTTTGGGAAAGTCCTTTTATTCCCTCTCATTTAAGTTTCAAAAAGTTTTGAATTTCACTCAATCAATCACACAACAATCAAACAAACAATCAATCTATCTATTTATTATAACATTCCGAAATTTAGAATTTTGGGATGTTACACTCAGGAACAAAATACATAATAAGACCATTTGGGCATTTGATCTTGTGCCCTACAAGATGTTTAAGGTCCCCAGCAATAGCTTCAGACGCATTTGATTTTCGGCTGGAGACCTTTCCCTACAAAAGAGAGTTAAGCTTTCTTAGCCACCCACATCTTCAAGGGTGGCTTCGAAGCAATGAGTCTAAGTGCAGCATCTGAGAACTTTGGCTTTGGAGCCCTAGCAAATAGTCTTGCAGGTGGAGAATAGTACTCATAAGAATAAGTAGAGTAGTTCTGGGTCTTATGAACATGGCGTTTTGATGAAACACGCTCGTATTCTTAGGCCTGAGTACGGTTTCCCTGCAAAACATTTGCGTTAGTGCGACTCAGGTGAGTCCTCTGTCTGTATGAAGCCTTTGGACCATATGAAGCCTATGGTCTGGGGTTTGTCTTCTTCACTTGTGGTGTCATGACGACATTCACAGGAAGATTCTCTAGACACTTTTTCGGCACCCAGACTTTCTTCATAGGTGGCCCATTCCTGCAGTTAGTACCAATATACCCGGCAAACACTTCACCATTCTGATTTTTAAACAGTTTATAGTTTGCATCAAAGGATTCATCAATGATGATGGGATTAGCACAAGTGAAGCCAGATAGGGTGGATGGGTCTACTGAAGGTTCCTTTGCAGCAACCCATGTAGTTTTGGGGCACTGCTCAGGTTTCCAGTAAGAGCCATCATCATTCATTTTCCTTTCGAACCCAACACCCTCTTTCCTAGGGTTTCGGTTCAGAATCTGCCTTTTGAGGACATCACATAGTGTCTGATGCCCTTTGAGACTTTTGTACATCCCTGTTTCAAGCAATGTCTTCAACCTAGCATTTTCATCGGCAATAGCAGTGGCATCCTCAGCAGAGGGGTTAGTTACCACATCAACAGTTGAAGATATTACAATAGTAGCAGCAGTAGAACATCCAGCAACAGAAGTAGCATTATCACGCTCAATGCATTTAAGACATGGTGGTTCAAATCCTTCCTTAGCAGGACTGATAAGTTTGGCACAAAGTGACTCGTTTTCCTTTTGAAGATCTTCATGAGCCGCTCTCAATTTCTCAAGATCTTGCTTCCTTTGAAGATAATTATAGGGAAGCTTTTCATGAGTTGTTGAGAGCGTTTCATGACGACTTTCAAGTTCCTCATACTTAACATGAAGATTTTTTGTGTCTTCAATTAAGGACTGAGATCGAGTCATTTTAGCGTCTAATAGGTCATCGCTTTTGTCTAACAGTTTTTGAATATGTTCCATAGCTTTCTGTTGTTCAGTTGCAATTTTAGCAAGTGTTTTGTAGCTGGGTTTGGAACCTCAATCAGTGTCATCTTCACTGGATGTTTGATAGTGAGTAGTGCGTGAGTTTACCTTGGCACCACGTTCCATGAAGCAGTAGGTGGGAGCGGAGTTGTCCTTGTCATTAGCATCAGCGTCGGTGACGAAGTCATTGTCTTTAGTGTTGAAGATGGACTTGGCAACGTAGGCTGTATCCAGACTTGCAACGCCAGAATCGGACTCCTCCTCAGACTCCACCTCTGCCTCCTCAGAAGCAGACTCCTCCTATGAATCCATTTCCTTGCCAACAAACACACGAGTCTTGCCAAATGAGCTCTTCTTGTGTGATGAAGACTTGGAGGAAGGCTTGGAAGAAGACTTTGAGTATTTCTTCTTCTTCTTGTCGTCAGAATCATATTCCTTGCTCTTCTTCTTGTTGTTCTCATTGTCCCACTACGGACAGTCAGAGATGTAGTGACCAGGTTTATTGCACTTCTGGCATGTTCTCTTCTTGTAGTCATGAGCAGAAGCTTCATCATTCCTTGAGCTGGATCGTGAGGACTTTCTGAAGCCTTTCTTCTTGGTGAATTTCTGGAACTTCTTCACAAGCATAGCAAGCTCCTTTCCAATGTCTTCAGGATCATTAGAACTGCAGTCATATTCTTCTTCAGATGAGGAAACAACTTTTGCCTTCAAGGCACGAGTTCAGACATAGTTGGGACCGTAGATGTCTCTTTTCTCAGAAAGCTAAAACTCATGTGTGTTGAGCCTTTCAAGTATGTCATACGGATCGAGTCTCTTGAAGTCATGGCGTTCTTGTATCATCAGGGCTAGGGTGTCAAACGAGCTGTCAAGTGATCTCAGGAGTGTCTTGATGATTTCATGCTTGGCGATCTCAGTAGCACCGAGATCTTGAAGCTCATTTGAGATGTCAGTGAGTCGATCAAACATGAGCTGAACATTCTCATTGTCGTTTCTCTTGAAGCGGTTGAAGAGGTTGCGAAGGACACTAATCCTTTGATCTCTCTGGGTTGAGACGCCTTCGTTGACCTTGGAGAGCAAGTCCGAGACTAGCTTAGAGGTTTCCAGAGCACTCACACGGCCATACTGCCCTTTTGTTAGATGACCACAGATGATGTTCTTGGCAGTGGAATCCAGTTGAACAAACTTCTTGACATCAGCAGCGGTGACACCTTCACTAGCCTTGGGAACGCCATTCTTGACGACATACCAGAGGTCGACATCAATGGCTTCAAGATGCATGCGCATCTTATTCTTCCAGTAGGGATATTCAGTTCCATCGAAGACGGGGCACGCAGCGGAGACTTTGATTATCCCTGCAGTCGACATAGCTAAAACTCCAGGTGGTTAAACCGAATCACATAGAACAAGGGAGTACCTTGCTATAATACCAATTGAAAGTGCTAGTGATCAACTAGAGGGGGGGGGGGTGAATAGGCGATTTTTATGGAAGTCTTCAAAACATGGAAGTTTCGAAGACAAACGATAGAAATAAACCTATTACCATGCAGCGGAAGGTAGACTACACTAGGCAAGCCATAGTCAAGTATTCAATGAAGTGAAAGCACAAAGACTAATAGCAGCTAGGCAGTATGGATCAGGATGGAAGATAGTATGAAGCCAATCGAAACAAGCAGTCACACCGTGAAGACAAAAAGATAATGCAAACATGCAATGACTTCACAAGGACCAACTGCAAATAAAGAGATGGGAAGGATAGAACTAGTGGCTCATTGAAGACAATGATTCGTTGGACCAGTTCCAGTTGCTGTGACAACTGTACGTCTGGTTAGGGAGGCTGAGATTTAACTCAGAAGACCGCGCCTTCACCTTATTCCCCTTGAGCTAAGGACACCTAGTCCTCGCCCAATCACTCTGGTAAGTCTTCAAGGTAGACTTCGAAACCTTCACAGACTTCGTTCACCGGCGATCCACAATGACTCTCGGATGCTCAGAACGCGACGCCTAACCGGCTGGAGGATTCACAGTCCTCAAGTGTAATAAGTCTTCAGATCACACAGACATGAAGACTTTAGTGATGCCTAACACCCTTTGGCTCTGGCTGTTTAGGGCTTTGTCCTCGCAAGGATTTCTATCTCAAAGGCTTCGAGGTGGGATGCTCTCAAACGACAAAAGTCGTGCACTAACTCTGAGTAGCCAACCAATTTATGGTGTAGGGGTGGGCTATTTATAGCCACTAGGCAACCTGACCTGATTTTTCCGAAATGACCCTGGGTCACTAAGGAACTGACATGTGTTCCAACGGTCAGATTTCAAACACACACGACAACTTTACTTGGGCTACAAGTAAGGCTGACTTATCCAGCTCTGGATAAGATTTGCTCTCATTGTCTTCGCTCGAATACATAGGACTTTGGTTAAGCGTCACTTCAGTCATTCTGACCGGTTCACTAGGACCACACTTAACAGTACGGTGGTTCCTATGACTCAACAAAGAAGAAAAGGAAACAACGAAACAACTAAGTCTTCGCGCTCCATAGTCTTCACTCAATGTCTTCTCTTGTCATAGTCTTCAATGTGAATATCTTCACATACCACCTTTGTCTTCAATGTCTTCATACATTTTTAGGGGTCATCTCCGGTAGGAAAACCGAATCATTGAGGGACTACTACCTGTGTTATCCTTTAATTCTCACAAACACATTAGTCCCTCAACCAGGTTTGTCGTCAATACTCCAAAACCAACTAGGGGTGGCACTAGATGCACTTACAGAAAGGATGATGGAGACTATGATTCCCCCACAAGTCGGGATGAGACTCCGGATGGAAAGAAAAAACAGAGGCCATAAAAAAGAGAAGGCCCAAACAAAAAAATGAGAGAAAAAGAGAAGGGGCAATGTTACTATCCTTTTTCCACACTTGTGCTTCAAAGTAGCACCATGATCTTCATGATAGAGAGTCTCTTATGTTGTCACTTTCATATACTAGTGGGAATTTTTTCATTATAGAACTTGGCTTGTATATTCCAATGACGGGCTTCCTCAAATTGCCCTAGGTCTTCGTGAGCAAGAAAGTTGGATGTACACCCACTTAGTTTCTTTTGTTGAACTTTCATACACATATAGCTCTAGTGCATCCGTTCCATGGCAATCCCTACTCACTCACATTGATACCTATCGATGGGCATCATCATAGCCCATTGATACGCCTAGTTGATGTGAGACTATCTGCCTCCCTTTTGTCTTCTCCACTACCACCATTCTATTCCACCCATAGTGCTATGTTCATGGCTCGCGCTCATATATTGCGTAAAAGTTGAAAGAGTTTGAAAAGGCTAAGTATGAAACAATTGCTTGGCTTGTCATCGAGGTTGTGCATGATGGGAGCATTTTGTGTGACAAAAATGAAGCATGGCCAAACTATATGATTTTGTAGGGATGAGCTTTCTTTGGCTATGTTATTTTGTGAAGACATAATTGCTTGGTTAGTGTGCTTGAAGTATTATTATTTTTATGTCAATATTAAACTTTTGTTTTGAATCCTTCGGATCTGAACATTTATGCCACAATAAAGAAAATTACATTGAAATTATGTTAGGTAGCATTCCACATCAAAATTCTGTTTTTATCATTTACCTACTCGAGGACGAGCATGAATTAAGCTTGGGGATGCTTGATATGTATCCAATGTATCTATAATTTTTGATTGTTCCATGCTATTATATTATCCATCTAGGATGTCTTATATGCATTTATATGCTATTTTATATGATTTCTGGGACTAACCTATTAACCTAGAGCCCAGTGCTAGTTTCTGTTTTTTCCTTGTTTTTGAGTATCATAGAAAAGGAATATCAAACAGAGTCCAAATTGACCTAAAAATTCATGAAGATCATTTTTGGACCAGAAGAAGCCCACAGAGCATCGGAGATGGACCAGAAGAGTCCCGAGGCCACCACAAGGGTGGGGGCGCGCCCTACCCCCCTGGGCGCGCCCCTGCCTTGTCGCCACCACGTGGACCCCTGACTTGTTCTCGACGCCAACACCTCTTATATATCCCCAATATTCTAGAACATAACCTAGATGGGGAGTTCCGCTGCCGCAAGCCTCCGTAGCCACCGAAAACCAATCTAGACCACCTTGCCGGAGGGGGGAATCCATCACCGGTGGCCATCTTCGTCATCCCGATGCTCTCCATGACGAGGAGGGAGTAGTTCACCCTCGGGGCTGAGGGTATGTACTAGTAGCTATGTGTTTGATCTCTCTCTCTCTCATGTTCTTGATTCGGCACGATCTTGATGTATCGCGAGCTTTGCTATTATAGTTGGATCTTATGATGTTTCTCCCCCTCTATCTCCTTGTGATGAATTGAGTTTCCCTTTGAAGTTATCTTATCGGATTGAGTCTTTAAGGATTTGATAACACTTGATGTATGTCTTGCATGTGCGTATTGATACGTCTCCAGCATATCTATAATTTTTTATTGTTCCATGCTATTATATTATCTGTTTTGGATGTTAATGGGCTTATTTATACACTTTTATATTATTTTTGGGACTAACCTACTAACCCAAGGCCCAGTGCAAATTGCTGTTTTTTGCCTATTTCAGTGTTTCGTAGAAAAGGAATATCAAACGGAATCCAAACGGAATGAAACCTTCGGGAGAGTTATTTTTGGAACAAACGTGATCTAGGGGACTTGGAGTAGACGTCAAGAAAGAAACAAGATGGCCACTGAAGGAAATATGCCCTAGAGGCAATAATAAAGTTATTATTTATTTCCTTATTTCATGATAAATGTTTATTATTCATGCTAGAATTGTATTAACCGGAAACATAATACATGTGTGAATACATCGACAAACATAGTGTCACTAGTACGCCTCTACTTGACTAGCTCGTTAATCAAAGATGGTTAAGTTTCCTAACCATAGACATGAGTTGTCATTTGATTAACGGGATCACATCATTAGGAGAATGATGTGAGTGAGTTGACTCATTCCGTTAGCTTAGCACTTGATCGTTTAATATGTTGCTATTGCTTTCTTCATTACTTATACATGTTCCTATGACTATGAGATTATGCAACTCCTGTTTACCGGAGGAACACTTTGTGTGCTACCAAACATCACAACGTAACTGGGTGATTACAAAGGTGCTCTACAGGTGTCTCCAAAGGTACTTGTTGGGTTGGAGTATTTTGAGATTAGGATTTGTCACTCCGATTGTCGGAGAGGTATCTCTGGGCCCACTCGGTAATACACATCACTTAAGCCTTGCAAGCATTGCAACTAATGAGTTAGTTGCATGATGATGTATTACGGAACGAGTAAAGAGACTTGCTTACATGTTGAGCATCAAGATCTATAGAGATAAATGAAAACGCTTGATAAAGAATTTCAATGAGTATGTACCTTGACAAGATTTTGAATTAGTTCAAAATGCAACAGTCAAAGAAAGAGTTCTTGCCTGTGTTGCAAGGTGTGAAGTTGAGTAAGACTCAAAGCCCGACCACGGCAGAAGATAGAAAGAGAATGGAAGTCATTCCCTATGCCTCGGCCATAGGTTCTATAAAGTATGGCATGTTGTGTACCAGATCTATTGTATACCCTACACCGAGTTTGGCAAGGGAGTACAATAGTGATCTAGGTGTAGATCACTAGACAGCGGTCAAACTTATCCTTAGTGGAACAGGGATATGTTTCTTGATTATGGAGGTGACAAAAGGTTCGTCGTAAAGGGTTACGTCGATGCAAGTTTTGACACTGATCCAGATGACTCTAAGTCTCAATCTGGATACATATTGAAAGTGGGAGCAATTAGCTAAAGTAGCTCCATGCAGAGCATTGTAGACATAGAAATTTGCAAAATACATAACAGATCTGAATGTGAAAGACCCGTTGACTAAGATTCTCTCACAAGCAAAACATGATCACACCTTAGTACTCTTTGGGTGGTAATCACATAGTGATGTGAACTAGATTACTGAATCTAGTAAACCCTTTGAGTGTTGGTCACATGGCGATGTGAACTATGGGTGTTAATCACATGATGATGTGAACTATCGATGTTAATCACATGGTGATGTGATCTAGATTATTGACTCTAGTGCAAGTGGGAGACTGAAGGAAATATGCCCTAGAGGCAATAATAAAGTTATTATTTATATCCTTATTTAAGGATAAATGTTTATTATTCATGCTACAATTGTATTAACCGGAAACATAATACATGTGTGAATACATAGACAAACATAGTGTCACTAGTATGCCTCTACTTGACTAGCTCGTTAATCAAAGATGGTTAAGTTTCCTAACCATAGACATGACTTGTCATTTGATTAACAGGATCACATCATTAGGAGAATGATGTGATTGACTTGACCCATTCCATTAGCTTAGCACTTGATCATTTAGTATGTTGCTATTGCTTTCTTCATTACTTATACATGTTCCTATGACTATGAGATTATGCAACTCCCGTTTACTGGAGGAACACTTTGTGTGCAACAAAACATCACAACGTAACTGGGTGATTATAAAGGTGCTCTACAGGTGTCTCCGAAGGTACTTGTTGGGTTGGCGTATTTCGAGATTAGGATTTGTCACTCCGATTGGCGGAGAGGTATCTCTGGGCCCACTCGGTAATACACATCACTTAAGCCTTGCAAGCATTGCAACTAATGAGTTAGTTGTGGGATGATGTATTACGGAACGAGTAAAGAGACTTGCTGATACGTCTCCGTCGTATCTACTTTTCCGAACACTTTTGCCCTTATTTTGGACTCTAACTTACATGATTTGAATGGAACTAACCGCGTTGTTTTCAGCAGAATTGCTATGGTGTTATTTATGTGCAGAAACAAAAGTTCTCAGAATGACCTGAAACTTCACGGAACATCTATTCATAAATAATAAAAAATCCTTGCAAAAGATGAAGACCAGGGGCCCACCACCTGTCCACGAGGGTGGGGGGCGCGCCTGCCCCCCTAGGGCGCGCCCCCTACCTCATGGGCCCCTTGGAGCTCCTTCGACCTCAACTCCAACTCTATATATTTGCTTTCGGGGAGAAAAAAATTAGAGAGAAGGATTCATCGCGTTTTACGATACGGAGCCGCCGCCAAGCCCTAAAACCTCTTGGGAGGGCTGATCCGGAGTCCGTTCGGGGCTCCGGAGAGGGGAATCCGTCGCCATCGTCATCATCAACCATCCTCCATCACCAATTTCATGATGCTCACCGTCGTGCGTGAGAAATTCCATCATAGGCTTGCTGGACGGTGATGGGTTGGATGAGATTTATCATGTAATCGAGTTAGTTTTGTTAGGGTTTGATCCCTAGTATCCACTATGTTCTGAGTTTGATGTTGCTATGACTTTGCTATGCTTAATGCTTGTCACTAGGGCCCGAGTGCCATGATTTCAGATCTGAACCTATTATGTTTTCATCAATATATGAGAGTTCTTGATCCTATCTTGCAATTCTACAGACACCTATTATGTGTTATGATCTGTTAACCCCGACGTGACAATAATCGGGATACTTACCGGTGATGACCATAGTTTGAGGAGTTCATGTATTCAGTATGTGTTACTACTTTGTTCCGGTACTCTATTAAAAGGAAGCCTTAATATCCCTTAGTTTCCATTAGGACCCCGCTGCCATGGGAGGGTAGGACAAAAGATGTCATGCATGTTCTTTTCCATAAGCACGTATGACTATATTCGGAATACATGCCTACATTACATTGATGAATTGGAGCTAGTTCTATGTCACCCTAGGTTATGACTGTTAAATGATGAACCGCATCCGGCATAATTCTCCATCACTGATCCATTGCCTACGAGCTTTCCATATATTGTTCTTCGCTTATTTACTTTTCTGTTGATATTGCTATCATCACTACAACGTACCAAAAACACTACTTTTGCTACCATTACCTTTTGCTACCGTTACCACTACTATCATATTACTTTGCTACTAAGTACTTTGCTACAGATATTAAGTTTCTAGGTGTGGTTGAATTGACAACTCAGCTGCTAATACTTGAGAATATTCTTTGTCTCCCCTTGTGTCGAATCAATAAATTTGGGTTGAATACTCTACCCTCGAAAACTGTTGCGATCCCCTATACTTGTGGGTTATCAAGACTATTTTCTAGCGCCGTTGCCGGGGAGCATAGCTCTATTCTTTGAGTCACTTGGGATTTATATCTGCTTATCATTATGAAGAACTTGAGAGATCCAAAAACCAAGATTTATCCCTCAACTACGAGGGGAGGTAAGGAACTGCCATCTAGCTCTGCACTTGATTCACCTTCTGTTTTGAGTAAGCTTGCGACACCTAAACCTGCTTCTGCTATTCATTCTGATATGTCACATGTTATTGATGATGCCACTTCTGCTATACATGATACTTATGATGAAACTACTTCTATGCTTGATACTACTGTGCCACTTGGTGAATTTCTTGATGAACAACTTGCTAGGGTTAGAGAGAATGAAAATATTGAATCTGATAATATTGACAAAAGTGATGATGAAGACTTGCCTGTTATTCCTAAGGGTTATGTTTTTTGATAAATAAGCTTCTTTAGCTATTTTAGCTTGCAAAGATAGTTATGAACTTAAGAGGTTATTAGCTAAATGGAATAAGCAATCTCTAAATGCTAGGATGAAACCTGACCCTGCTTTTGCTACTTCACCTATCTTTGTTACTGATAAGGATTATGAATTCTCTGTTGATCCTGATATAATTACTTTGGTTCAATCTGATCCTTTTCATGGCTATGAATCTAAAACTTTTGTGGCACATCTTACTAAATTAAATGATATAGCCACCCCGTTCACTAATGATGAGAGAACTCGCTACTTTTATATCCTTAAAATATTTCAGTTCTCATTAAAGGGTGATGCTAAGATATGGTTCAATTCTCTTGATCCTGGTTGTGTGTGTAGTCCCCAAGATATGATTTATTACTTCTCTGCTAAATATTTCCCTACTCATAAGAAACAAGTTGCTTTAAGGGATATATATAATTTTGAGCAAATTGAAGAAGAGAGTCTCTCACAAGCTTGGGGGAGGCTTCTCCAATTACTTAATGCTTTGCCTGATCATCCTCTTAAGAAAAATGAAATACTTGATATCTTTTATAATGGACTAACCGATGCTTCTAGAGATTACCTGGATAGTTGTGCTGGTTCTGTTTTCAGGGAAAGAACACTGGATGAAGCTGAAATTCTATTGAATAATATGTTGACAAATGAAAATAATTGGGCATTTCCTGAGCCTATTCCTAAACCAACTCCGAAGAAGAGAGGTGTTCTATTTCTCAGTCCTTAAGATATGCAAGAGGCAAAGAAATCTATGAAAGAAAAAGGTATTAAAGCTAAAGATGTTAAGAATTTACCTCCTATTGAAGAAATACATGGTCTTAATTTACCGCCTGTCGAAGAAACATATGATCTTAATCCATTACCTATTGAAGAAACTCATGGTCTTGATAACCCGACACAGGTAGTAAAGGTAAATTCTCTCTATAGATATGATAAAGTTGAAATTCCATTTACTAAGTTTGCTAGCCCATGCTTAGATGAGTTTGATAAATTAATGGCTAAGCAAGAAGACTTCAATGCTTATTTTGGTACACAATTGAAATACAATTCAAATATGCTTGAACACTTGGGTGATTATATGGCTAATGTCAAAGGTGAACTTAAACTTATTAGTAAACATGCTTCTATGGTTACCACTCAAGTAGAACAAGTACTTAAAGCTCAAAATGATTTGCTTAATGAATTGAATAGTAAGAATAATGATTATGATGTTAGAGTGGATACTAGAACTGGTAGAATGATTCAGGAACCTTTGTATCCTAAAGGCCACCCTAAGAGAATTGAGCAAGATTCTCAGAGAAATAATATAGATGCACTTAGTCCTTCTAAAAAGAAGAAAAAGAAAAATGATAGGACTTTGCATGCTTCTAGTGAACCTATTACTGAAACACCTGAGAATCCAAATGATATTTCTATTTCGGATGCTGAAACACAATCTAGTAATGAACCTGAAACTAGTGATAATGTTAATAATAATGTTCATGATGATTCTCAACCTAGCAACGATAATGATATAGAAATTGAACCTGCTGTTGATCTTGATAACCCACAATCAAATAATCAACGTTATGATAAGAAAGACTTTGTTGCTAGGAAACATGGTAAAGAAAGAGAACCATGGGTTCAGAAACCCATGCCTTTTCCTCCCAAACCATCCAAGAAAAAGGATGATGAGGATTTTGAGCGCTTTGCTGAAATGATTAGACCTATCATTTTGCGTATGCGATTAACTAATATGCTTAAAATGAATCCTTATGCTAAGTACATGAAAGAAATTGTTAAAAATAAGAGAAAGATACTGGAAGCTGAAATTTCCACCATGCTTACTAATTATACTTTTAAGGGTGGAATACCAAAGAAACTTGGAGATCCAGGAGTACCCACTATACCATGCTCCATTAAAAGAAACTATGTAAAAACTGTGTTATGTGATCTTGGAGCCGGTGTTAGTGTGATGCCTCTCTTTATACCGTAGACTTGATTTGAATAAGTTGACACCTACTGAAATATCTTTGCAAATGGATGATAAATCAACTTCTATAGTTGTCGGTATTTGTGATGATATGCCTGTTGTAGTTGCAAACGTTACTATTTTGACGGACTTTGTTATTCTTGATATTCCCGAGGACGATAGTATGTCTATTATTCTTGGAAGACCCTTTTTGAATACAACAGGGGCTGTTATTGATTGCACTAAAGGCAATGTCACTTTTCACGTTAATGGTAATGAGCATACGGTACGCTTTCCGAGGAAACAACCTCAAGTTCATAGTATCAACTCTATTGGAAAAATTCCATCGATTAAATTTGGAGCTTTTGAATTTTCTCTTCCTACTGTCAAGAAGAAATATGATATTCTTGTTATTGGGGATGTGCATATCCCCATTGAGGTAACATAGTGTTATTTGAAATTTCTCCGGTTCCATGTTATTCGGAATGAGTTCGTTAACAAGACTTGATCAACCTTGTTAGTGGATTCCTTTTGATGAGCATGAAATGGATGAAACTAGAAGGCACAACCTTCTGTACCCCACTTTTACTTTCTGTTATTTATATTAAATAAAATAAAAATAGTATTTTCTGTCTGTTATCTAAATTATCCGTGCAATATAAAAATACCCCGAATACAAAAGTTCTCCAAATGCCTTGAAATTTAAATATGATTTTTTCTGGAATATTTGGCACTGAGAACACAGCAGGAGGAGCTGGCACCTGGCCACGAGGGTCAGGGCGCGCCCTACCCCCCTGGGCACGCCCCCTGCCTCGTGGGCCCACGGTGGCCCTCCTCCACTTATTCCTGCACCCACACACTTCTTCCTCCCACATACACGAATATCCAGCTCAAGCTCGAGTTCTAGCTCATTTTGCTGCCATTTTCGATCTCCTTGCTCAAAGCACCTCTCACAAAACTGCTTGGGGAGATTGTTCCTTGGTATGTGACTCCTCCATTAGTCCAATTAGTTTTTGTTCTAGTGTTTTATTCATTGCATATTTTTGCTGCTTAGGTGACCCTATTCTTGAGCTTGCATGTCAAATTTATATGGTCAAAAGTAGTTTTGATGCATGATATAGGCTCCTGCCACTTGTATGAGTAGTTGCTATCAATATTATTGAGTTTGGTTTACTTTTATTTTGTAGTTACTAAAAATTTCAGAATTTTTCAGAGAATAATGAAGAGATTTTTGAGGGGCTCATCAAGTCGAAGCTCGAAGGAAAAGCAAAATGAAGAAGCAATGAAGCCCAAATATAATTTGCCTCGCACAGCGGAGGTTAGGCCGTGTGAATGGCCCTCCGATGATTTCTTGAGAGCAACCGGGATTTATGAGGATTTTTATGAATTGGCTAAGAATGTAGGCCTCACCGACTTCCTCCACGACCAACGCGAACAATATCTCTTACTCACCAATACTTCTGTGCAAAACTTCTACTATTACCCTAGGGAATCTCCTCCTTCAGTAGAGTTTCATTTATATGATGTGGTTAAGAAGATGTCACTTTATGATTTTTGTCGGGTTGGTTTGATCCCTTTCGAGGGCAAAATAGAGGAACCACATCGTGAAGATGTGGATGGGTTTATTGATACCATCACTGTAGGGGAAACGAGGAAGGTTTCCGATGCACGAATCACTAGCATACATTTTCCGGTTTTACGCTACTTTGCAATATTTGCTAGTCGTTGCTTAATCGGTCGCGGAAACTGTGGAAACCATAGTGTTCCTGATATTATCAGTTTGTTCCACGGTTTATTCTGTGATAACTCTGTGAGTATGGGCAGTATTATTGCTAAATGGTTAAGTCTGAACCATACAAAGGGTCCCAATTTTGGTGGTATCTATGCTTCACGCCTTGCTGCATATTATAACATACCTATTAGGCACTATGAAAAAGAAGAAAAATTGTTGCCTACTATTTATTTAGATTATAAGAGTATGGTAGCACATGATTTCATTATAAAGAATAGGGAAGGGGAGCTTAAATACAAATTGTTCTTTGATAAACGTCATCTGGAGACTATTACCCTGCCTGCTCCTTCCATGTTTGATTTATCTGCAGGCCAGTACCTCGTCTCGCCGGAGGATATTCACGCCTACCGGAACCCTGCGCCAGCCACAGAGCCAGAGTCGGAAGCACACGTTGATCCCCCACGACAGTCTAATTACCAGTGGGATCCGGAGATGATTGCCAACCAGTGGCAATCAGAGTCTTCTTCTTCGAAGTACGACACCAACTATTATTATGGATATCCTCCAGGCCAGCTATGGCCATAGACCAACTTAGGCCAAAAGCCTAAGCTTGGGGGAGTACGTATTTCCATCCAACATTACATTTATGTTCACACACTCATTGCTAGATATCGGTGCTCATACTTTTTCATTGTATCATCCATGCTAGTTTATTTTCCTTTTTATGCTTTTTTCTTGTGTGTTTGATAAACCTTAAGAAAAAGCAAAAAAAATAGTTGTAGCTTTTAATTAGTTTACTTTCCATGCTTGTAGTAGTAATTAAAAAGAAAACCCAAAAAGATTTCTTGTTCTTCTTTTGCTTGTTGGGAGCTTTCCCGTGTAAATAGTTTCCTTTCTTTTCTTTTCTTTGGGGGTCGATAGGAGAAGACCCATATTAAATTGTGGAAGTGGCTCTTATATGCATTATTGTTGATCTGACAAAAGAGCCCATATTGCCTTGTCTTCTCCTATTTATTGAATGCTTGCAGATTCCAGCTTAGTCCAATGCACGTGCACTATTATTATTATCCACATCGTTCGGTCGTACAAGTGAAAGGCAATTATGACAATATATGATGGACTGACTGAGATGAGAAAAGCTGGTATGAACTCAACCTCTTTTGTTTTTGTAAATATGATTAGTTCATCGTTCCTGATTCAGCCTATTATGAATAAACATGTTTGCAATGACAACTAGAGATCATAGTTTCTTGTGCCATGCTTGATTAGCTAGGGGCTTATACCGCGCATGCCAACATGCTATTAAAATGGTTGTGATGTGGTATGATAGGGTGGTATCCTCCTATGAATGATTTAAGTGACTTGACTTGGCGCATGTTCACGTATGTAGTTGAAACAAAATCAACATAGCCTTCACGATATTTATGTTCATGGTGGATTATATCCTACTCATGCTTGCATTCGGTGTTGATTAATTTTAATGCATGTTCATGACTGTTGTCGCTCTCTAGCTGATCGCTTCCCAGTCTTTTTCTATCCTTCACCTGTACTAAGCGAGAATACTGCTTGTGCATCCAATCCCATAAACCCCAAAGTTATTCCATATGAGTCCACCATACCTACCTATATACGGTATCTACCTGCCATTCCAAGTAAATTTGTATGTGCCAAACTCTAAACCTTCAAATAAATATCCTATTTTGTATACTCGAATAGCTCATGTATCAACTAGGGTTGTCCGTATCTTCCATGTTAGGCGGGTTATTCTCAAGAGGTGTGGACTCTGCTCCTTACTCACGAGAAAAGGGCTGGTCACCGGGATGCCTAGTCCCATGCTTTATGCAAATCAAATCAAAATAATCGCAAACAAAACTCCCCCTGGGACTCTTGTTGGTTGGAGGCACTCGTTGTTTCGAGCAAGCCATGGATTGATGCTTGTTGGTGGAGGAGGAGTATAAATTTTACCATTCTGTTTGGGAACCGCCTATAATTGTGTAGCATGGAAGATATTGCCATCTCTTGGTTGTTATGTTGACACTGAAAGTATACCGCTCAAAATATTATTAATCTCTATTTCAAAACCAAGCTCTGGCACCTCTACAAATCCCTGCTTCCCTCTGTGAAGGACCTATCTATTTACTTTCATGTTGAGTCATCATCTTCTTATTAAAAAGCACCAGTTGGAGAGCACCGCTGTCATTTGCATTCATTACCATTAGTTTACATTGAATATGACTTGACTGGATCTCTTTTACCATGAATTACAATGTCTAGTCAATCCTTGATCTTTAAAGGTGCTCTACATTTATGTTTTGTGATCTCAGAAAGGGCTAGCGAGATACCATCCTGTTATATCATATTATGATTGTTTTGAGAAAGTGTTGTCATCCGAGATTTACTATTATTGCTCGCTAGTTGATTATGCCATTGATATGAGTAAACTTGAGACCTATACGTTATTCTGAATATGGTTAGTTCCTAATCTTTGCTGAAAACTTGAATGCTAGCTTTACATATTTACCACAACAAGAGCAAACAGAGTTTGTAAAAGTTTTTCTTTATCACTTTCAGTTTATCAACTGAATTGCTTGAGGACAAGCAAAGGTTTAAGCTTGGGGGAGTTGATACGTCTCCGTCGTATCTACTTTTCCAAACACTTTTGCCCTTGTTTTGGACTCTAACTTGCATGATTTGAATGGAACTAACCCAGACTGGCGTTGTTTTTAGCAGAATTGCTATGGTGTTATTTATGTGCAGAAACAAAAGTTCTCAGAATGACCTGAAACTTCACGGAACATCTATTCGGAAATAATAAAAAATCCTTGCAAAAGATGAAGACCAGGGGGCCCACCACCTGTCCACGAGGGTGGGGGGCGCGCCCCCCTATCTTGTGGGCCCCCTGGAGGTCCTCCGACATCAACTCCAACTCTATATATTTGCTTTCGGGGAGAAAAAAATTAGAGAGAAGGATTCATCGCGTTTTACGATACGGAGCCGCCGCCAAGCCCTAAAACCTCTCGGGAGGGCTGATCTGGAGTCCGTTCGGGGCTTCGGAGAGGGGAATCCGTCGCCATCGTCATCATCAACCATCCTCCATCACCAATTTCATGATGCTCACCGCCGTGCGTGAGAAATTCCATCGTAGGCTTGCTGGACGATGATGGGTTGGATGAGATTTATCATGTAATCGAGTTTGTTTTGTTAGGGTTTGATCCCTAGTATCCACTATGTTCTGAGATTGATGTTGCTATGACTTTGCTATGCTTAATGCTTGTCACTAGGGCCCGAGTGCCATGATTTCAGATCTGAACCTATTATGTTTTCATCAATATATGAGAGTTCTTGATCCTATCTTGCAAGTCTATAGTCACCTATTATGTGTTATGTTCCGTTAACCCCGAAGTGACAATAATTGGGATACTTACCGGTGATGACCATAGTTTGAGGAGTTCATGTATTCAGTATGTGCTAATGCTTTGTTCCGGTAATCTATTAAAAGGAGGCCTTAATATCCCTTAGTTTCCATTAGGACCCCGCTGCCACGGGAGGGTAGGACAAAATATGTCATGCAAGTTCTTTTCCATAAGCATGTATGACTATATTCGGAATACATGCCTACATTACATTGATGAATTGGAGCTAGTTTTGTGTCACCCTAGGTTATGACTCTTACATGATGAACCGCATACGGCATATTTCTCCATCACCGATCCATTGCCTACGAGCTTTCCATATATTGTTCTTCGCTTATTTAATTTTCCATTGCTATTGCTATCATCACTACAAAATACCAAAAACACTACTTTTGCTACCATTACCTTTTGCTACCGTTACCACTACTATCATATTACTTTGCTACCAAATACTTTGCTGCAGATATTAAGTTTCCAGGTGTGGTTGAATTGACAACTCAGCTGCTAATACTTGAGAATATTCTTTGTCTCCCCTTGTGTCGAATCAATAAATTTGGGTTGAATAATCTACCCTCGAAAACTGTTGTGATCCCCTATATTTGTGGGTTATCACTTGCCAGTAACGAGATTGGACTAGGTATTGAGATACCGACGATCGAATCTCGGGCAAGTAACATACCGATGACAAAGGGAACAACGTATGTTGTTATGCGGTTTAACCGATAAAGATCTTCGTAGAATATGTAGGAGCCAATATGAGCATCCAGGTTCCGCTATTGGTTATTGACCGGAGACGTGTCTCGTTCATGTCTACATAGTTCTCGAACCCGTAGGGTCTGCAAGCTTGAAGTTCGATGAGGGTTATATTATGAGTTTATGTGTGTTGATGTACCGAAGGTAGTTCGGAGTCCCGGATGAGATCGGGGACATGACGAGGAGTCTCGAAATGTTCGAGACGTAAAGATTGATATATTGGACGACCATATTCGGACATCGAAAAGGTTCTGAGTGATTCGGGTATTTTTCGGAGTACCAGAGAGTTATGGGAATTCGCCGGGGAGTAGATGGACCTTATTTGGCTTTAGGGGAAAGAGAGAGGAGAGGCTGCCCCCCCCCCACCCAAAGCCTAGTCCGAATTGGACTAGGGGGAGGGGCGGCGCCCCCTCCTTCCTTCTCTTCTCTTTTCCCTTTCCTTCTCTCCTACTACTACTTGGAAGGCTCCTAGTTCTACTAGGAAAAGGGGAATCCTACTCCCGGTGGGAGTAGGACTCCCCTAGGGCGCGCCATAGAGAGGGCCGGCCCTCTCCCTCCTCCACTCCTTTATATATGGGGAGAGGGGCACCCCTTGGAGACACAACAATTGATCTTTGGATCTTTTAGCCGTGTGCGGTGCCCCTCTCCACCATAGTCCACCTCGATAATATTGTAGCGGTGCTTAGGCGAAGCCCTGCGATAATAGAACATCAACATCGTCACCACATCGTCGTGCTGACGGATCTATCCCTCGAAGCTCGGCTGGATTGGAGTTCGAGGGACGTCATCAAGTTGAACGTGTGCAGAACTCGGAGGTGCCGTATGTTTGGTACTTGTTCGGTCGGATCGTGAAGACGTACGACTACATCAACCGCATTGTGCTAACGCTTCCGCTTTTGGTCTACGAGGGTATGTGGACACACTCTCCCCTCTCGTTGCTATGCATCACCATGATCCTGCGTGTGCGTAGGAATTTTTTTGAAATTACTATGTTCCCCAACAGTGGCATCCGAGCCAGGTTTTATGCGTTGATGTTATATGCATGAGTAGAACACAAGTGAGTTGTGGGCGATACAAGTCATACTGCTTACCAGCATGTCATAATTTGGTTTAGCGGTATTGTTGGATGAAGCGGCCCGGACCGACATTACGCGTACGCTTACGCGAGACTGGTTCTACCGACGTGCTTTGCACACAGGTGGCTGGCGGGTGTCAGTTTCTCCAACTTTAGTTGAACCGAGTGTGGCTACGCCCGATCCTTGAGAAGGTTAAAACAGCACTAACTTGACGAACTATCGTTGTGGTTTTGATGCGTAGGTAAGAACGGTTCTTGCTCAGCCCGTAGCAGCCACGTAATACTTGCAACAACAAAGTAGAGGACGTCTAACTTGTTTTTGCAGGGCATGTTGTGATGTGATATGGTCAAGACATGATGCTATATTTTATTGTATTAGATGATCATGTTTTGTAACCGAGTTATCGGCAACTAGCAGGAGCCACATGGTTGTCGCTTTATTATATAAAATGCAATCGCCCTGTAATTGCTTTACTTTATCACTAAGTGGTAGCGATAGTCGTAGAAGCAATAGTTGACGAGACGACAACGATGCTATGATGGAGATCAAGGTGTCGCGCCGGTGATGATGGTGATCATGACGGTGCTTCGGATATGGAGATCACAAGCACAAGATGATGATGGCCATATCATATCACCTATATTGATTGCATGTGATGTTTATCTTTTATGCATCTTATTTTGCTTTGATTGACGGTAGCATTATAACATGATCTCTCACTAAATTTCAAGATAAAAGTGTTCTCCCTGAGTATGCACCGTTGCCAAAGTTCGTCGTGCCCAGACACCACGTGATGATCGGGTGTGATAAGCTCTACGTTCATCTACAACGGGTGCAAGCCAGTTTTTCACACGCATAATACTCAGGTTAAACTTGACGAGCCTAGCATATCCAGATATGGCCTTGGAACACTGAGATTGAAAGGTCAAGTGTGAATCATGTAGTAGATATGATCAACATAGTGATGTTCACCATTGAAAACTACTCCATTTCACCTGATGATCGGTTATGGTTTAGTTGATTTGGATCACGTGATCACTTAGATGATTAGAGGGATGTCTATCTAAGTGGGAGTTCTTAAGTAATATGATTAATTGAACTTTAATTTATCATGAACTTAGTCCTGGTAGTATTAGCATATCTATGTTGTATATCAATAGCTCGCATTGAGCTCCTCTGTTTTATTTTTGATATGTTCCTAGAGAAAACTAAGTTGAAAGATGTTAGTAGCAATGATGCGGATTGGATCTGTGATCTGAGGATTATCCTCATTGTTGCACAGAAGAATTATGTCCTTGATGCACCGCTAGGTGACAGACCTATTGCAGGAGCAGATGCAGATGTTATGAACGTCTAGCTAGGTCAATATGATGACTACTTGATAGTTTAGTGCACCATGCTTAACAGCTCAGAATCAGGACTTCAAAGACGTTTTGAACGTCATGGATCATATGAGATGTTCCAGGAGTTGAAGTTAATATTTCAAGAAAATACCCGAGTTGATAGATATGAAGTCTCCAACAAGTTCTATATCTAAAAGATGAAGGAGAATAGCTCAAGTAGTGAGCATGTGCTCAGATTGTCTGGGTACTACAATCGCTTGAATCAATTGCTATAAAATAGTGATTGACAGAATTATCTAGTCACCATCACCAAGTTAGTAGAACTTCGTGATGAACTATAGTATGCAAGGGATGACGAAAACGATTTCCGAGCTTTTCATGATGATGAAATCGATGAAGGTAGAAATCAAGAAAGAGCATCAAGTGTTGATGATTAACAAGACCACTAGTTTCAAGAAAAGGGCAAAGGGAAAGAAAGGGAACTTCAAGAAGAACGGCAAGCAAGTTCCTGCTGAAGTGAAGAAGCCCAAGTCTGGACCTAAGCCTGAGACTAAGTGCTTCTACTGCAAAGGGACTGGTCACTAGAAGCGGAACTGCCCCAAGTATTTGGCGGATAAGAAGGATGGCAAAGTGAACAATGCTATATTTGATATACATGTTATTGATGTTTACTTTACTAGTGTTTATAGCAACCCCTCGGTATTTGATACTGGTTCAGTTGCTAAGAGTAGTAACTCAAAACGGGAGTTGCAGAATGAACAGAGACTAGTTAAGGGTGAAGTGACGATGTGTGTTGGAAGTGGTTCCAAGATTGATATGATCATCATCGCACACTCCCTATACTTTCGGGATTAGTGTTAAACCTAAATAAATTTTATTTGGTGTTTGCATTGAGCATGAATATGATTTGATCATGTTTATTGCAATACGGTTATTCATTTAAGTTAGAGAATAATTGTTGTTCTGTTTACATGAATAAAACCTTCTATGGTCATACACCCAATGAAAATGGTTCATTGGATCTCGATCGTAGTGATACACATATTCATAATATTAAAGCCAAAAGATGCAAAGTTAATAATGATAGTCTAACTTATTTGTGGCACTGCCGTTTAGGTAATATTGGTGTAAACCGCATAAAGAAACTCCATGCTAATGGGCTTTTGGAATCACTTGTTTATGAATCATTTTGATGCTTGCAAACCATGCCTCGGGGGCAAGATGACTAAGACTCCGTTCTCTGGAACAATGGAGCGAGCCACTGACTTATTGGAAATAACACATACTGATGTATGCGGACCAAAGAGTATTGAGACTCACGGCGGGTATCATTGTTTTCTGACCTTCACAGATGATTTGAGCAGATATGTGTATATCTACTTGATGAAACATAAGTCTGGAACATTTGAAAGGTTCATATAATTTCAGAGTGAAGTGGAAAATCATCGTAACAAGAAAATAAAGTTTCTACGATCTGATCGTGGAGGAGAATATTTGAGTTACGAGTTTGGTATTCATTTGAAACAATGTGAAATAGTTTCGCAATTCACGCCACCTGGAACACCACAGGTAATGGTGTGTCCGAACATCATAACCGCACTTTATTAGATATGGTACAATCTACAATGTCTCTTACTGATTTACCACTATCATTTTGGGGTTATGCATTAGAGACAGCCACATTCACATTAAATAGGGCACCATCTAAATCCGTTGAGACGACACCTTATGAACTGTGATTTCGCAAGAAACCCAAGTTGTCGTTTCTTAAAGTTTGGGGTTGTGATGCTTATGTGAAAAAGTTTCATCCTAATAAGCTCAAACCCAAATCGGAGAAACATGTCTTCATAGGATACCCAAAGGAGACTGTTGGGTACACCTTCTATCACAGATCCGAAGGCAAGACATTTGTTGCTAAGAATGGATCCTTTCTAGAGAAGGAGTTTTTCTCGAAAGAAGTGAGTGGGAGGAAAGTAGAACTTGATGAGGTAATTGTACCTTCTCCCGAATTGGAAAGTAGTTCATCACAGAAATCTGTTCCAGTGATGCCTACACCAATTAATGATGAAGTTAAGGATGATGATCATGAAACTTCAGATCAAGTTACTACCGAACCTCGTAGGTCAACCAGAGTACGTTCCGCACCAGAGTGGTACGGTAATCCTGTTCTGGAGGTCATGTTACTTGACCATGATGAAGCCTACGAACTATGAGGAAGCGATGATGAGCCCAGATTCCGTGAAATGGTTTGAGGCCATGAAATCTGAGATAGGATCCATGTATGAGAACAAAGTGTGGACTTTGGTTGACTTGCCCGATGATCGGCAAGCCATAGAAAATAAATGGATCTTCAAGAGGAAGACGGACACTGATAGTAGTGTTACTATCTACAAAGCTAGACTTGTCGAAAATGGTTTTGACAAAGTTCAAGGTGTTGACTGCGATGAGATTTTCTCACTCGTATCGATGCTTAAAGTCTGTCTGAATCATGTTAGCAATTTCTGCATTTTATGAAATCTGGCAAATGGATAACAAAACTGCAATCCTTAATGGATTTATTAAAGAAGAGTTGTATATGATGCAACCAGAATGTTTTGTCCATCCTAAAGGTGCTAACAAAGTGAGTAAGCTCCAGCGATCCTTCTATGGACTGGTGCAAGCATCTCGGAGTTGGAATATACGCTTTGATGAAGTTGATTAAAGCATATAGTTTTATACAGACTTGCGGTGAAGCCTGTATTTACAAGAAAGTGAGTGGGAGCACTACAACCTTTCTGATAAGTATATGTAAATGACATATTGTTGATCGGAAATGATATAGAATTTTCTGGAAAGCATAAAAGAGTATTTGAAAGGAGTTCTTCAAAGAAAGACCTCGGTGAAGCTGCTTACATGTTGAGCATCAAGATCTATAGAGATAGATCAAGATGCTTGATAAAGAATTTTCAATGAGTATGTACCTTGACAGATTTTGAATTAGTTCAAAATGGAACAGTCAAAGAAAGAGTTCTTGCCTGTGTTGCAAGGTGTGAAGTTGAGTAAGACTCAAAGCCCGACCACGACAGAAGATAGAGAGAGAATGAAAGTCATTCCCTATGCCTAAGCCATAGGTTCTATAAAGTATGCCATGATGTGTATCAGACCTATTGTATACCCTGCCCTGAGTTTGGAAAGGGAGTACAATAGTGATCTAGGAGTAGATCACTAAACAGCGGTCAAAATTATCCTTAGTGGAATATGGATATGTTTCTCGATTATGGAGGTGACAAAAGATTCGTCGTAAAGGGTTACGTCGATGCAAGTTTTGACACTAATTCAGATGACTCTAAGTCTCAATCTAGATACATATTGAAAGTGGGAGCAATTAGCTAGAGTAGCTTTGTGCAGAGCATTGTAGACATAGAAATTTGCAAAATACATAATGGATCTGAATGTGAAAGACCCGTTGACTAATATTCTCTCACAAGCAAAACATGATCACACCTTAGTACTCTTTGGGTGTTAATCACATAGCGATGTGAACTAGATTAATGAATCTAGTAAACCCTTTGAGTGTTGGTCACATGGCGATGTGAACTATGGGTGTTAATGTGAACTATCGATGTTAATCACATGGTGATGTGATCTAGATTATTGACTCTAGTGCACGTGGGAGACTGAAGGAAATATGCCCTAGAGGCAATAATAAAGTTATTATTTATTTCCTTATTTCATGATAAATGTTTATTATTCATGCTAGAATTGTATTAACCGGAAACATAATACATGTGTGAATACATAGACAAACATAGTGTCACTAGTATGCCTCTACTTGACTAGCTCGTTAATCAAAGATGGTTAAGTTTCCTAACCATAGACATGAGTTGTCATTTGATTAATGGGATCACATCATTAGGAGAATGATGTGATTGACTTGACCCATTCCGTTAGCTTAGCACTTGATCATTTAGTATGTTGCTATTGCTTTCTTCATTACTTATACATGTTCCTATGACTATGCGATTATGCAACTCCTGTTTACCGGAGGAACACTTTGTGTGCTACCAAACGTCACAACATAACTGGGTGATTATAAAGGTGCTCTACAGGTGTCTCCGAAGGTACTTGTTGGGTTGGCGTATTTCGAGATTAGGATTTGTCACTCCGATTGTCAGAGAGGTATCTCTGGGCCCACTCGATAATACACATCACTTAAGCCTTGCAAGCATTACAACTAATGAGTTAGTTGCAGGATGATGTATTACGGAATGAGTAAAGAGACTTGCTGGTAACGAGATTGAACTAGGTATTGAGGTACCAATGATCGAATCTCAGGCAAGTAACATACCGATGACAAAGGGAACAACGTATGTTGTTATGCGGTTTGACCGATAAAGATCTTCGTAGAATATGTAGGAGCCAATATGAGCATCCAGGTTCCACTATTGGTTATTGACAGGAGATGTGTCTCGGTCATGTCTACATAGTTCTCGAACCCGTAGGGTCCGCACGCTTAAAGTTCGATGACAGTTATATTATGAGTTTATGTCTTTTGATGTACCGAAGGTAGTTCGGAGTCCCGGATGAGATCGGGGACATGACGAGGAGTCTCGAAATGGTCGAGACATGAAGATCGATATATTAGACGACTATATTCGGACATTGGAAAGGTTCCGAGTGATTCGGGTATTTTTTGGAGTACCGGAGAGTTACGGGAATTCGCCGGGGAGTAGATGGGCCTTATTGGGCTTTAGGGGAAAGAGAGAGGAGAGGCTGCACGCCCCCAAAACCCTAGTCCGAATTGGACTAGGGGAGGGGCGGCGCCCCCTCCTTCCTTCTCTTCTCTTTTCCCTTTCCTTCTCTCCTACTCCTACTACTTGGAAGGGCTCCTAGTTCTACTAGGAAAAGGGGAATCCTACTCCCGGTGGGAGTAGGACTCCCCTAGTGCGTGCCATAGAGAGGGCCGGCCCTCTCCCTCCTCCACTCCTTTATATACGGGGAGAGGGGCACCCCTTGGAGACACAACAATTGATCACTTGGATCTTTTAGCCGTGTGTGGTGCCCCTCTCCACCATAGTCCACCTCGATAATATTGTAGCGGTGCTTAGGCGAAGCCCTGTGACAGTAGAACATCAACATCGTCACTACGCCGTCGTGCTGACGGATCTATCCCTCGAAGCTCGGCTGGATTGGAGTTCGAGGGACGTCATCAAGTTGAACGTGTGCAGAACTCGGAGGTGCCGTACGTTTGGTACTTGTTCGGTCGGATCGTGAAGACGTATGACTACATCAACCGCGTTGTGCTAACGCTTCCACTTTCGGTCTACGAGGGTACGTGGACACACTCTCCCCTCTCGTTGCTATGAATCACCATGATCCTGCGTGTGCGTAGGAATTTTTTTGAAATTACTATGTTCCCCAACAGCCACGAGGCAGGAGGGCGCGCCCCCACCCTTATGGGCCCCTCGCAGCTCCACCGACCTACTTCTTCCTCCTATATATATCCATATACCCCGAAAACATCCAGGAGCACCACAAAGCCCTATTTCCACCACCGCAACCTTATGTACCCAAGAGATCCCATCTTGGGGCCTTTTCCGGAGCTCCGCCGGAGGGGGAATCGATCATGGAGGGCTTCTACACCAACACCATAGCCTCTCCGATGATGTGTGAGTAGTTTACCACAGACCTTCGGGTCCATAGTTATTAGCTAGATGGCTTCTTCTCTCTCTTTGGATCTCAATACAATGTTCTCCTTGATCTTCTTGGAGATCTATTTGATGTAACTCTTTTTGCGGTGTGTTTGTCGAGATCTGATGAATTGTGGGTTTATGATCAAGTTTATCTATGAACAATATTTGATTCTTCTCTGAAATCTTTTATGTATGATTGGTCATCTTGCAAGTCTCTTCGAATTATCAGTTTGGTTTGGCCTACTAGATTGATCTTTCTTGCAATGGGAGAAGTGCTTAGCTTTGGGTTCAATCTTGCGGTATCCTTTCCCAGTGACAGCAGGGCAAGCAAGGCACGTATTGTATTGTTGCCATCAAGGATAAAAAGATGGGTTTTATATCATATTGCTTGAGTTTATCCCTCTACATCATGTCATCTTGCCTAATGCGTTACTCTGTTCTTATGAATTTAATACTCTAGATGCATGCTGGATAGCGGTTGATGTGTGGAGTAATAGTAGTAGATGCAGAATCGTTTTGGTCTACTTTTCCCGGACGTGATGCCTATATACATGATCATGCCTAGATATTCTCATAATTATGCACTTTTGTCTCAATTGCTCGACAGTAATTTGTTCACCCACCGTAATACATATGCTATGTTGAGAGTAGCCACTAGTGAAACCTATGGCCCCGGGTCTATCTTTTATCATATAAGTTTCCAATATATTTTATTTTGCAATCTTTATTTTCTTATCTATATAATAAAAATACCAAAAATATTTATCTTATTATTATTATCTCTATCAGATCTCACTTTTGTAAGTGACCGTGAAGGGATTGACAACCCCTTTATCGCGTTGGCTGCGAGGTTCTTATTTGTTTGTGTAGGTATGAGGGACTTGCGTGTAGTCTCCTACTGGATTGATACCTTGGTTCTTAAAAACTAAGGGAAATACTTACGCCACTTTGCTGCATCACCCTTTCCTCTTCAAGGGAAAACCAACACAGTGCTCAAGAGGTAGCACTTATCTGTGGTGATAGTGGGATATTCACGTGATCTACTTGATGTATGTTTTGGTGATCAACCTGCGGGTTCCATGACCTTGTGAACTTATGCATAGGGGTTAGCACACGTTTTCGTCTTAACTCTCTGGTAGAAACTTTGGGGCACTGTTTGAAGTTCTTTGTGTTGGTTGAATAGATGAATCTGAGATTGTGTGATGCATATCGTATAATCATACCCACAGATACTTGAGGTGACATTGGAGTATCTAGGTGACATTAGGGTTTTGGTTGATTTGTGTCTTAAGGTCTTATTCTAGTACGAACTCTAGGATAGATTGAACAGAAAGAATAGCTTCATGTTATTTTACTATGGACTCTTGAATAGATCGATCAGAAAGGATAACTTTGAGGTGGTTTCGTACCCTACAATAATCTCTTCGTTTGTTCTCCGCTATTTGTAGCGATCTGACCTCAAACGGTCAAATCTCTGTGCATAAGTGTCATCACTGGATCGGTAATGCTGACACACATAGTACTTTGAAGGATTTATAACAGAGTTGCAATCACACACTTATTACATTGATATCTCATAAGAGAGTACTTATTACAATAATATGGCTTAAGGCCATCTAAATAAGATAACAACGAAAGGCTTGGAAGATAAAGCGAGTCCATCAACTCCAACGGCATAGCTGAGTGCATGACAACGACCTATCGCACCTTATTGTTCGTCTGAAAAGTCTGCAACATAATACGTTGCAGCCCAGAAACGGGTCAGCACATGGAATATGCTCGCAATATAAAACTGTAGTGCAAATGAACATGTAACATCTATTACTATATGCATATTTGGCTTGTGGAGGCTCTATGGTTATTATGTTTTTGCGAAAAGCCATTTTTTTCCTACAGCGAAGGAATATATTTTGTTTAACTATCATGGTAGTTTAGAAACATTGAGAAGGTTCCTCCAACTCAGTCCTAATTAAACAATATTAAGAACCCCACAATCTAATTTAGAGTGATGAGATCAAATCAATAATTCAAGTACCAGATACTCAAGATGTCCATAACCGGGGACACGGCTAATCATGATTAGTTTGTACACTCTGCAGAGGGTTGCACACTTTTCCTCACAAGACTCGATCTCCTCCATTGGATTTCTCGCACTACAAGGTGTTTGAGAACCGGATGACCGAGACATAGTCTTTCAGAAGCATTAACTCTTTACTCTGGGTAGACAGTACCACCTACATTCCCTACATGTGCTAGCCTACCACTGAAAGAGGTCACGCAACATACTCAACTATGCCAGAGCCCATAAATGGCTTGTGGCTGCACACGGAAGTTTCCAGCATGAATAATCTTATGTTCCCTTTGAGCCTGGGTGGAAAATCGTAGGATGCTCACACGGGTACTCCGGGATATCCCAGGACAACACTGGATTGCTCTAGGTGCCCAGACAACCACTGGGTGCTCTAGAGTGCCTCAACCAATCCACCCAGATGTGTATTAAAGTAGCCACCTTAAGTTAACCATTAACATCTCTCACATCTATCATGGATCACTCAACCAAACCACGTCTACGAGCATAGCATAGCAGTAATAGCATAACGTAGAAGTAACTCCCATGGTTTGATATAAAAGGCAATAGGTTACACCTCATCATCTACTTCCCAAACCCACATATTAATCAGATCCTACTCATGCAATGTTTGAGGGTTGAGACTAATGCACAAAAAGCCTGGGCAACAAAGGGATATGATCAAAGTGTTACTTGCCTTGCTGACGATCCGCAAACCCTAGACACTCGTAGTAGCACGCTTCACACTCCGGAAATTCTATCGCAACAAACAATAGCATACATAAGCACTCAAGCATATATGCAATGGTAAAACTCAGATGAGAAAGTCCAAACTGAAAGTTCTACTGAAGTGCTTCGATTTGCAAAAAGAATCAATCAAATCGGAGCTACAAAACTCAAACTACGATTGAAAGAAGTTCGAAAACAAATCTGCTTGAAACCAAATTCTAACTTTTCAAAACCATGTTCAAGTTGGTTAACTGGAAAGAGGGGTTTGAGGCGAAGATTTTGGCGATGGTTTCACCGGATTTGGACAAATGGTTTAAAAGTTGCCAGGGTTTGAAGATCAGGAGCTAATCTGCGATAAAAATAATCACAGATAGGTCCCTGGCGAAAATAAAAATAGAAAAAGAAAAATCTATCGGACGAACGTTCGCTAACAGAGACAAACAGACGAATTCGTTTGTTATAAGAACGAAATGAACGAACGTTCGCAGAATAGATCTAACCGATTAAACCCGGGAAAATCGATGTAACAAAAAACCGAACGGTTTTATACCAAAAACCGAGCGAAAACCGGTGGTCGACTATAGCGACACGACCTCAAACGGTCAAGTCTCTGTGCTTCAGTGTCATCCCTGGATCAGTAATACTGACACACACAATACTCGAAAGATTTATAACAGAGTGGCAATCACACACTTATTACATCGAATGTCTCCAAAAAGAACTTATTACAATAAATATGGCTTAAGGCCATCTAATACAATAACAATGGAAGGCTTGGAAGATAAAGTGAGTCCATCAACTCCAACGGCATAGCTGAGCTGCACGGCAACGACCTAACGAACCTTACCCCTCATTTGAAAAGTCTACAACACAATACGTTGCAGCCCGAAATGGGTCAGCACATGGAATATGCTGTCAATATAACACAGTAGAGCAAGAACAGAATAATGCTATCACTATATGCATATTTGGCTGGTGGAAAGCTCTATGGTTAAAGTTTTTGTGAAAAGCCAATTTTTCCCTACAATAAAGGAATAAATTTTATTTAACTATCATGGTAGTTGAAACATCATTGAGAAGGTTCCTCCAACTCAATCCCAATTAAAATTAATTATCAACCCAACAATATTAATTTTATAGTGATGAGATACATATGATAATCCAAGTACTAGATACTCAAGATGTCCATAACCGGGGACACGGCTAACCATGATTAGTTTATACACTCTACAGAGGTTTGCACACTTTTCCCAACAAGATTCGATTTCCTCCGTTGGATTTCTCGCACTACATGATGTTTGAGAAACGGATGACCGAGACACAGTCTTTCAGAAGCATTAACTCTCTCCTCCGGATAGACTATACCACCTACAACCCACTACCTGCTAGTCTATCTCTTCAAGAGCTTCACGCAACTTACTCAACTATGCTAGATCCCATAATAGCTTGTGGCTGCACACGGAAGTTTCTAGCATGAAATATCTCAGTTCCCTTTGAGCCTGGGTGGCGGACCATAGGATTATCACACGGGTACTCCGGGATATCCTAGGACAACACTGGATTCTCCAGGTGCCCGACAAGCAATCCACCCAGATGTGTATTTAAGTTGCCACCTTAAGTTGAACCATTAATTAACAATCTCACATCTATCTTGGTTTCACTCAAACCCAATCCACGTCTACGGGCATAGCATAGCAATATAAGCAATACGTAGAAGTAACTCCCAAGGGTTTGGTAATAACAGGGCAATAGGTTCTACCTCATCAACTACTTCCCAATCCCACATGTTATCAAGTCCTAACCATGCAATGTTTGAGGGTTGAAACTAATGCATAAAAACTGGGTGATAAAGGGTATGATCAAAGTGTTACTTGCCTTGCTAATGATCCGCAAAACCTAGAGACTCGTAGTAGCACGCTTCACACTCCGGGTGTTCTATCGCAAACAAACAATAGCATACATAAGAAATCAAGAACAGAAGCACGGGTAAAACTCAAATAACAGACCTAACTAGAAAGTTCAACTTAAGAACTCCGGTTTGCAAAAAGAATCAAATCAAACGGAGCAGCGAAACTCAAACTGCGAAAGAAACAAGATCCGATTACTAATCTGGACTAAGGTCAAATTTTACTGTATCAAAATCTTCTTCAGGTTGATTAAACAGAAAGAGGTTTCGAGACGAAGATCTAGGCGCTTGAATCGCCTGATTTCGATAAACGAGCGAAAAGATAAACTAAAACGAAAATCGGATCAAAAATCGCGATCGAAAATAATCGCGGAAAATCCGAGAAAAAGAAAAACTGACAAACAGGCTAACGAACGAACGTTCGCTGTCTGCGGCTAACGAATGAACACCGTTCGTTAAAACGAACGTACGGATGAACGTCCGCTAAATAAACTAAACCAGAAAAAACTGATCTATTCTAAAAAAACGAACCTAGGGTTTTCTAAAAAACGGATCAGTTTTCTCTAAAAACCGGCAGCGGCGAGGCGACTACCTCGGCGGGGCTCCGGTGAGTTCCGGCGGCTCCGGCGGGGTCCGGGTGGTGGCGGGGCAGCGACGGCAGGCGGCAACGGCGCTAGGCGGCAGCGGCGGTGCTAGGCGGCGGGGATGGCGGGGCGGCTCGGGGGGTGGTGGGGGGGGGGGTTGGGGCGGCGTATTTAAGGAGGGGGAGGGCGGCTTGGAGGAGGGGGCAAGGCGGCGGCGCGGGGCAGAGTTCCGGCCGGACTCGGCGTGCGGCGGCGGCGGTCTCCCGCGTCGGGGATGAGGCGGCTGGGCTGGGCCGGCTGGCTGGGCTTCGGCCCAGTCGGCGGAGAGAAGTTTTTTTAAATTTTGCCAAAATTTAAATAAATCCTAGAAAAATAAATAAAAATCTAAAATGCCGAAACAAATTTTCACCGTCTAAATAAAATATTTAGAACAAGATGAACATTTTCTTGGCCCTAAAATGTAATTTTGAAAAATGTGCAATATTTCTAATTCAAATAAAATAGCAATAAACTCTGAATAAATTCAAATATTTGATTTTAATATTTTTCCTCCAATATTTCATTTATTTTGGAGAAGTCATATTATCTCCTCACATATATTTTAATATGAAATATTTTCAGAGAGAAAAATAATTAAACCAAAAATCCTCGTTTCAATATTTGATAGAATTCAAATATGAAAACGGTGAAATCCCCAACTCTCTCTCTGAGGGTCCTTGAGTTGCTTAGGATTTCGAGGATCAAGTCAAAATGCAATAAAATATGATATGCAATGATGACCTAATGTATAACATTCCAAATTGAAAATTTGGGATGTTACAAACCTACCCCCCTTAAGATGGATCTCGCCCTCGAGATTCGGGTTGGTTAGAAAATAGGTGTGGGTGGTCCTTGCGAAGATCATCCTCTCGTTCCCAGGTGGCTTCGTCCTCGGTATGGTGGCTCCACTGAACTTTGCAAAACTTAATAACCTTGATGCGGGTAACTCGGCTGGCAAATTCAAGAATCCTGATTTGCTTCTCCTCATAGGTCAAATCATTATCCAACTGAATCGCCACCAGCGGTACTATATCTCTTAGAGGAATGTCAGCCATCTCTGCGTGGCACTTCTTCAGCTGGGAAACTTGGAACACATCGTGAACTCCTGACAATCCTTCATGTAACTCCAACTTGTAAGCAACTTCTCCCATACGTTCCAAAACTTTGTATGGTCCCACAAAGCGTGGCGCTAACTTTCCCTTAACTCCAAAGCATTTAACTCCTCAGAGTGGTGATACTCGTAGATACACTCTGTCTCTGATTTCATAGACTACTTCCTTGCGTTTTGAATCTGCATAACTTTTCTGCCTAGACTGAGCTACCTTTAGTCTATCCTGAATCAATTTAACCTTCTCTTCTGATTCCTTAATCAAATCTGGTCCAAATAACTGACGGTCTCCAACTTCATCCCACAACAACGGTGTCCTGCACCTCCTTCCGTACAAAGCTTCGAAAGGTGCCATCTTCAAACTGGCCTGGTAACTGTTGTTGTACGAGAACTCAGTGTAGGGCAAGTTGTCATCCCAACTAGATCCATAATCTAGTCCACAAGCTCTCAACATATCCTCCAGAATCTAGTTGACTCTCTCGGTCTGTCCATCCATTTGCGGGTGAAATGTTGTACTGAACTCCAACCTTGTTCCCAAAGTCTGGTGCAGTTGATGCCAAAACTTTGAGGAAAACTGTGTTCCTCTATCTGATATGATGGTTCTCGGAGCTCCATGCAGACATACGACCCTGGTCATGTATATCTTGGCCAACTTCGCACTTGTATAGGTGATTTTCACTGGGATAAAGTGAGCCACTTTGGTCAAGCGATCTACTACTACCCATATAGAATCATATCCTAATTTGGTCCTAGGCAATCCGGTTATGAAATCCATGCCAAGTTTATCCCACTTCCATTCAGGTATCGACATAGGCTGTAACAATCCGTCTGGCTTTTGATGTTCTGCCTTCACTCTCTGACATACATCACACACGGCTACATACTCGGCAATATCCTTCTTCATACCAGTCCACCAGAAACGCTCCTTTAAATCCACATACATCTTCGTGTTTCCGGGGTAAATCGAGTATGGTGAGTCATGAGCCTCCTATAGTATTAACTTCCTGATCTCTGTGTTATTGGGCACATAAACACGGTCCTCAAACCACAAGGTGTCGTGTCCATCCTCATGAAAACCTTTGGCCTTTCCTTCGCTCATTCTCTCTTTTATCTCAGTGATCTCTTTGTCATCCTTCTGAGCTTCTCGAGTCTTTCCTAACAATGTAGACTGCAGTTCCATTGTTGCAACAAAACCTCTAGGGACAATCTCCAATCGAAGTTCCCTGAGATCCTCTGCCAACTCCTTTGGCAATCCTACGCTTATGAGTGTGTTGGCATAACTCTTCCGGCTCAAAGCGTCTGCTACGACGTTGGCCTTGCCTGGATGATAGTGAAGCTTCATGTCATAATCCTTTATAAGCTCCAACCATCTCCTTAGCCTAAGGTTTAGCTCCTTCTGTGTGAAAATGTACTTCAAACTCTTATGGTCAGTGTATACATCGCAATGGTTTCCAATAAGATAGTGTCTCCAAGTCTTCAACGCATGCACTACGGCAGCCAACTCCAAGACATGTGTGGCATAATTTAACTCATGCGGTTTTAGTTGTCGCGAGGCATACAAAACAACTCTTCCGTCCTGCATCAGTACTCCTCCAAGTCCTAAGCTAGAGGCGTCGCAATATACTTGGAAATTCTTGCGTACATCCGGCAGAATCAGTACTAGGGCTATAGTCAGACGTTTCTTTAACTCCTGAAAACTCGCTTCACATTCTTATGTCCATTTAAATCTGGTATCCTTCTTCAATAGCTCTATCATCGACTTCGCAATCTTGGAAAAATTCTCAATGAATCTCTGGTAGTATCCTGCGAGTCCAAGAAAACTACGGATCTCGCTAACTGAAGTGGGTGACAACCATTCAGTGACTGACTGAACCTTGGTGGGGTCTACTGCTATACCTTCTCCTGATATAACATGTCCAAGGAATCCAACTTCTTTCAACCAAAACTCACATTTGCTGAACTTGGCATACAAATGATGTTCCCTGAGTTTCTCGAGAACTAAACGCAAATGCTCCTTGTGCTCCTCTTCATTCTTCGAGTATACCATAATATCATCAATGAATACCACAACAAACTTATCCAAATATTCCATGAACACCTTGTTCATCATGCTCATGAAATAGGCAGGGGCGTTAGTCAGTCCAAATGACATGACCGTATACTCATATAACCCGTATCTTGTGGTAAATGCGGTTTTAGATATATCCTTCTCCTGGATCTTTAGCTGGTGATATCCTGATCGTAGATCGATCTTCGAAAACACCATAGCTCCTTGCAACTGGTCAAACAAATCGTTGATCATCGACAGTGGGTATTTGTTCTTGATCGTCACCTCATTTAGTGCACGATAATCAACAACCATCCTTACAGTCTTATCCTTCTTCTCAACCAAAAGCACTGGGGCTCCCCATGCTGATGAACTCTGTTGGATGTAACCTTTCTCCAATAACTCCTTGATCTGCTTCTTAATCTCCTCTAGATCATTTGCAGGCATTCGGTAGGGTCTCTTTGATATTGGCCCGGTACCCGGCAATAGCTCTATCAAAAAACTCGATGTCTCGATCCGGCGACATGCCTGGTAACTCCTCCGGAAAAACATCTGGGTAATCCTTCACTACAGGCACTTCCTCCTAAACAACTCTCGTGAGGGTATTTACTTGGCTAGTTCTAGGTGCATGCCTAGATACATACTTGATCCTTTTGCCCTCCGGGGTGGTGAGACAAATGGACTTACTAGCACAGTCAACGCTTCCTCCATACTTTGACATCTAGTCCATGCCTAATATCACATCCAATCCTTGTGACTCCAAAATTATTAGGTCTGACGGGAAAACATGGCTACCAATGGTTAAGGGTATCTGGTCGCACCATCGACTAGCCATATACTCTGCTCCAGGTGAACTTACTAACAGAGGGGTTCTAAGGGTTTGGGTTGGTAGTTTAAACTTATCCACGAATTCCCTTGATATGTATGAATGCGATGCACCAGTATCAAAAAGAACAAGGGCGGTAAAAGACTTAACCAAAAACTTACCGATAACTGCGTCTGGCTGCCCTTCAACCTCCTCCGCGTTAACGTGGTTCACTTTTCCTTTGTTGAATGGATTGGGCTTCTTTCCAGCGCTCCCATTACCATTTCCATTCTTCGCTTCAGGGAACTCCGTGGCATAGTGTCCAGTCTTCCCGCACTTGAAACAAGTAACGTGGCTCAGGTCTCTCTTGGCGGGTGTGGCTGGATTGGGGCGGTTCTGATTGTTGCTTGCTCCATTCCCATTCTTGGAACCATTGTGGTTATATGAACTTCCTCCGTTATGATTATGACCTCCATGGTTATGAACAAGTCCTCTCGAGTTCGGGGTTAGACGAGGCTTCTGTTGAGCTCCTGAATTATACCTTCCTTGTCCATACTTCCTATTACGGCTCTCAATCTGCTGCTGCTTCCCTTCAATCATAAGAGCCTTATCTACCAACTCCTGGTAGTTGTTAAATGTTGCCACCATCAAATGCATGCTCATCTCATCACTCAGCCCTTCCATAAACTTCTCCTGCTTCGCGGCATCTATGGCCACATCGTCAGGGGCATAACAAGACAGCTTACTAAACTCATCCATGTACTGAGCTACAGTACGGTTCCCTTGGCGCAAGTTGCGAAACTCACGCTTCTTCATGCTCATAGCCCCAGTTGAGACATGGGATGTACGGAAAGCTTGCTGAAACTGGTACCATGTAACAGTGGCTATAGGGTAGGTGACAGTGTAATTCTCCCACCATGAGGCTGCTGGTCCATCCAACTGATGTGCGGGAAAACGCACCTTCTCAGCATCTGTACATCCTGCAGTGGTTAACTCCCTTCTAATCCTGTGGAGCCAATCATCTGCCACTATCGGCTCGGTGCTGCTGGAAAACACCGGCGGCTGCAACCTCAGAAAGCGGGCTAAGTTGTCAACTGGTGGTGGTGGTGGGTTGTTGTTGTTGTTGCCTTGATTCTGAACTAACAACTGCATTAGGGTATTCTGCTGCTGGATCAACTGAGTGAGCTCCGGTGGAAAGGTAAATCCGGGGTCACGTCTCGGAGGCATCTGATGGGTTTAGAGGGAAGAGATTAGAATAGAATGAGGTCTAATGAGAGAAAAACTACCCATATGCACATGAGACAAACACAATCATATCACTCAATCAATCAAGCAAGGAATACACTCGATCTAACTATCGTTACAAAAAGTGCTTGGACTATATACATGGTGGAATATTACTACTGATGTGGTGGTCTACTAGAAATATTGATCGGTCGAAGACTCCATAATGTCTACTCCAGCTTCATCTTCATAGTCATCATCGCTATCGTCGGGGTCCGAGTCGGTGTCGTCGATGATGATGTAGTCCTCAGAACGTATCTCCTTGGGTTCTTCGTCTTCTCCTCCTAGTGCAGGGTCTCCCATGAATACTCCCAACTTCCTTTCCAGATCATCATTCTTCTCCACTAGTACGAGGATTTCCTCCTCATAATCTTCGTGATTAGCCTTGAGTTCTTCCTCCAGTTCCGTGATCCTTGTCATTGCCTTCTTCAGATCTATCATGCCTGCGCACATTTGGTTCTCCTGGTGACGAATGTGCTAGTTTAGCTCCTGGATGAAAGCGGCGATTGATCTATCCTTCCTGGTGCTGATCATCTCCCATTGCTCATCTCGGTGCCCACAAATCTGGTAGATAGTATCCTTAAGCTCCTTATGGTAAACTTCTCCAATGCGTCCCATGGTGATGTGAGCTGCCATACTCTTTCCTAGGCTCCACGTTGGTGCATCAAAGGAAAACTCTATGGGTTTTGTGACTGGCGCGAATGTCCTTCCTGGAACTCGAACTTGAACATCCATCGCTCCTCTTCTGGTAAAGTGGCGTTATAAGTCCCCTGAAGCTTGGTATTCCAATGTTCAGGTACCTAGTGACTTCCTTCAAGTGTCGTCCAAAAGGTGCTTCTTCATCCGGTTGTGCAAACTTGTTCCTTGCGTCCGCCATCCTAAAGAGTAGAAAATGGAGAGGAGTCAGAAATGAGAAGAGAGTTGTGATATAGGGCTTTAGCTTAGTGGTCGTGTCCAACACTCAGCGTGTGCTCTGATACCATCTTGTAGCGACCCGACCTCAAACGGTCAAGTCTATGTGTTTTAGTGTCATCCCTAGATCGGTAATGCTGACACACAGTGCTCGAAGGATTTATAATAGAGTGGCAATCACACACTTATTACATCGAGTGTCTCAAAAGAGAACTTATTACAATAAATATGGCTTAAGGCCATATAATACGATAACAGCGTAAGGCTTGGAAGATAAAGTGAGTCTATCAACTCTAACGGCATAGCTGAGCTGCACGGCAATGACCTAACGAACCTTACTCCTCGTCTGAAAAGTGTGCAACATAATATGTTGCAGCCCGAAACGGGTCAGCACATGGAATATGTTGGCAATATAACATAGTAGAGCAAGAACAGAATAATGCTATCACTACATGCATATTTGGCTGGTGGAAAGCTCTACGGTTAAGTTTTTGCGAAAAGCCAATTTTTCCCTACAACAAAGGAATAGATTTTATTTAACTATCATGGTAGTTGAAACATCATTGAGAAGGTTCCTCCAACTCAATCCCAATTAAAATTAATTATCAACCCAACAATATTAATTTTAGAGTGATGAGATACATATGATAATCCAAGTACTAGATACTCAAGATGTCCATAACCGGGGACACGACTAACCATGATTAGTTTATACACTCTGCAAAGGTTTGCGCACTTTTCCCCACAAGACTCGATCTCCTCCGTTGGATTTCTCGCACTACATGATGTTTGAGAAATGGATGACCGAGACACAGTCTTTCAGAAGCATTAACTCTCTGCTCCGGATAGACTATACCACCTACAACCCAATACTTGCTAGTCTATCTCTTCAAGAGCTTCACACAACTTACTCAACTATGCTAGAGCCCATAATAGCTTGGGGCTGCACATGGAAGTTTCTAGCATGAAATATCTCAGTTCCCTTTGAGCCTGGGTGGCGGACCGTAGGATTATCACACGGGTACTCCGGGATATCCTAGGACAATACTGGATTCTCCAGGTGCCCGACAAGCAATCCACCATATGTGTATTTAAGTTGCCACCTTAAGTTGAACCATTAATTAACAATCTCACATCTGTCATGGTTTCACTCAAACCCAATCCACGTCTACGAGCATATCATAGCAATATAAGCAATACGTAGAAGTAACTCCCAAGGGTTTGGTAATAACAGGCAATAGGTTTTACCTCATCAACTACTTCCCAGTCCCACATGTTATCAAGTTCTAACCATGTAATGTTTGACGGTTGAAACTAATGCATAAAAACTGGGTGATAAAGGGTATGATCAAAGTGTTACTTGCCTTGCTGATGATCCGGAAAACCTAGAGACTCGTAGTAGCACGCTTCACACTCCGGGTGTTCTATCGCAAACAAACAATAGCATACATAAGCAATCAAGCAAAGAAGCATGTGCAAAACTCAAATAAGAGATCTAACCAGAAAGTTCAACTTAAGAACTCTGGTTTGCAAAAAAATCAAATCAAACGGAGCAGCGAAACTCAAATTGCGAAAGAAACAAGATTCAATTACTAATCTGGACTAAGGTCAAATTTTACTGTATCAACATCTTGTTTAGGTTGATTAAACAGAAAGAGGGTTTCGAGATGAAGATCTAGGCGCTTGAATCGCCTGATTCCGATAAATGAGCGAAAAGATAAACTAAAACGAAAATCGGATCAGAAATCGCGATCGAAAATAATCGCGGAAAATCCGAGAAAAAGAAAAACTGACGAACAGGCTAACGAACGAACGTTCGCTGTCTGCGGCTAACGAATGAACACCGTTCGTTAAAACAAACGTATGTACGAACGTTCGCTAAATAAACTAAGCCAGAAAAAACTGATCTATTCTAAAAAAATGAACCTAGGGTTTTCTAAAAACGGATCAGTTTTCTCTAAAAACCGGCAGCGGCGAGGCGACTACCTCGGCGGGGCTCCGGTGAGGTCCGGCGGCTCCGGCGGGGTAGCGACGGCAGGCGGCGACGGCGCTAGGCGACAGCGGCGGCAAGCGGCGGTAGCGGTGCTACGCGGCGGGGATGGCGGGGTGGCTCGGGGGTGGTGGGGGGGGGGGGTCGGGGCAGCGTATTTAAGGAGGGGGAGGGCGGCTTGGAGGAGGGGTCAAGGCGGCGGCGCGGGGCAGAATCCCGGCCGGACTCGGCGTGCGGCGGCGGCGGTCTCCCGCGTCGGGGATGAGGCGGCTTGGCTGGGCCGGCGGGCTGGGCTTCGGCCCAGTCGGCGGAGAGAAGTTTTTTTTTTAATTTTGCTGAAATTTAAATAAATCCTAGAAAAATAATAAAAATCTAAAATGCCGAAACAAATTTTCACCGTCTAAATAAAATATTTAGAACAAGATGAACATTTTCTTGGCCCTAAATTGCAATTTTGAAAAATGTGCAATATTTCTAATTCAAATAAAATAGCAATAAACTCTGAATAAATTCAAATATTTGATTTTAATATTTTTCCTCCAATATTTCATTTATTTTGGAGAAGTCATATTATCTCCTCTCATATATTTTAATATGAAATATTTTCAGAGAGAAAAATAATTAAAACCAAAAATCCTCGTTTCAATATTTGATAAAATTCAAATATGAAAACGGTGAAATCCCCAACTCTCTCTCCGAGGGTCCTTGAGTTGCTTAGGATTTCGAGGATCAAGTCAAAATGCAATAAAATATGATATGCAATGATGACCTAATGTATAACATTCCAAATTGAAAATTTGGGATGTTACAAACCTACCCCCCTTAAGATGGATCTCGCCCTCGAGATTCGGGTTGGTTAGAAAATAGGTGTGGGTGGTCCTTGCGAAGATCATCCTCTCCTTCCCAGGTGGCTTCGTCCTCGGTATGGTGGCTCCACTGAACTTTGCAAAACTTAATAACCTTGATGCGGGTAACTCGGCTGGCAAATTCAAGAATCCTGATTTGCTTCTCCTCATAGGTCAAATCATTATCCAACTGAATCGCCTCCAGCGGTACTATATCTCTTAGAGGAATGTCAGCCATCTCTGCGTGGCACTTCTTCAACTGGGAAACTTGGAACACATCGTGAACTCCTGACAATCCTTCAGGTAACTCCAACTTGTAAGCAACTTCTCCCATACGTTCCAAAACTTTGTATGGTCCCACAAAGCGTGGCGCTAAATTTCCCTTAACTCCAAAGCATTTAACTCCTCAGAGTGGTGATACTCGTAGATACACTCTGTCTCCGATTTCATAGACTACTTCCTTGCGTTTTGAATCTGCGTAACTTTTCTGCCTGGACTGAGCTACCTTTAGTCTATCCTGAATCAATTTAACCTTCTCTTCTGATTCCTTAATCAAATCTGGTCCAAATAACTGACGGTCTCCAACTTCATCCCACAACAACGGTGTCCTGCACCTCCTTCCGTACAAAGCTTCGAAAGGTGCCATCTTCAAACTGGTCTGGTAATTGTTGTTGTACGAGAACTCAGTGTAGGGCAAGTTGTCATCCCAACTAGATCCATAATCTAGTCCACAAGCTCTCAACATATCCTCCAGAATCTGGTTGACTCTCTCGGTCTGTCCATCTGTTTGCGGGTGAAATGTTGTACTGAACTCCAACCTTGTTCCCAAAGTCTGGTGCAGTTGATGCCAAAACTTTGAGGTAAACTGTGTTCCTCTATCTGATGTGATGGTTCTGGAGCTCCATGCAGACATACGATCCTGGTCATGTATATCTTGGCCAACTTCGCACTTGTATAGGTGGTTTTCACTGGGATAAAGTGAGCCACTTTGGTCAAGCGATCTACTACTACCCATACAGAATCATATCCTAATTTGGTCCTGGGCAATCCGATGATGAAATCCATGCCAAGTTTATCCCACTTCCATTCAGGTATCGACATAGGCTGTAACAATCCGTCTGGCTTTTGATGTTCTGCCTTCACTCTCTGACATACATCACACACGGCTACATACTCGGCAATATCCTTCTTCATACCAGTCCACCAGAAACGCTCCTTTAAATCCACATACATCTTCGTGTTTCCGGGGTAAATCGAGTATGGTGAGTCATGAGCCTCCTATAGTATTAACTTCCTGATCTCTGTGTTATTGGGCACATAAACACGGTCCTCAAACCACAAGGTGTCGTGTCCATCCTCACGAAAACCTTTGGCCTTTCCTTCGCTCATTCTCTCTTTTATCTCGGTGATCTCTTTGTCATCCTTCTGAGCTTCTCGAGTCTTTCCTAACAATGTAGACTGCACTTCCATTGTTGCAACAAAACCTCTAGGGACAATCTCCAATTGAAGTTCCCTGAGATCCTCTGCCAACTCCTTTGGCAATCCTGCGCTTATGAGTGTGTTGGCATAACTCTTCCGGCTCAAAGCGTCTGCTACAACGTTGGCCTTGCCTAGATGATAGTGAAGCTTCATGTCATAATCCTTTATAAGCTCCAACCATCTCCTCAGCCTAAGGTTTAGCTCGTTCTGTGCGAAAATGTACTTCAAACTCTTATGGTCAGTGTATACATCGCAATGGTTTCCAATAAGATAGTGTCTCCAAGTCTTCAACGCATAAACAAAGGCAGCCAACTCCAAGACATGCGTGGCATAATTTAACTCATGCGGTTTTAGTTGTCGCGAGGCATACGAAACAACTCTTCCGTCCTGCATCAGTACTACTCCAAGTCCTAAGCGAGAGGCGTCGCAATATACTTGGAAATTCTTGCGTATATCCGGCAGAATCAGTACTAGGGCTATAGTCAGACGTTTCTTTAACTCCTGAAAACTCGCTTCACATTCTTCTGTCCATTTAAATCTGGTATCCTTCTTCAATAGCTCTGTCATTGGCTTCGCAATCTTGGAAAAATTCTCAATGAATCTCCGGTAGTATCCTGCGAGTCCAAGAAAACTACGGATCTCGCTAACTGAAGTGGGTGACAACCATTCAGTGACTGACTGAACCTTGATGGGGTCTACTGCTATACCTTCTCCTGATATAACATGTCCAAGGAATCCAACTTCTTTCAACCAAAACTCACATTTGCTGTACTTGGCATACAAATGATGTTCCCTGAGTTTCTCGAGAACTAAACGCAAATGCTCCTTGTGCTCCTCTTCATTCTTCGAGTATACCATTATATCATCAATGAATACCACAACAAACTTATCCAAATATTCCATGAACACCTTGTTCATCATGTTCATGAAATAGGCAGGGGCGTTAGTTAGTCCAAATGACATGACTGTATACTCATTTAACCCGTATCTTATGGTAAATGCGGTTTTAGGTATATCCATCTCCTGGATCTTCAGCTGGTGATATCCTGATCATAGATCGCTCTTCGAAAACACCTTAGCTCCTTGCAACTGGTCAAACAAATCGTTGATCATCGGCAGTGGGTATTTGTTCTTGATCGTCACCTCATTTAGTGCACGATAATCAACAACCATCCTTACAGTCTTATCCTTCTTCTCAACCAAAAGCATTGGGGCTCCCCATGGTGATGAACTCTGTTGGATGTAACCTTTCTCCAATAACTCCTTTATCTACTTCTTAATCTCCTCCAGATCATTTGCGGGCATTCGGTAGGGTCTCTTTGATATTGGCCCGGTACCCGGCAATAGCTCTATCAAAAAACTCGATGTCTCGATCCGGCGGCATGCCTGGTAACTCCTCCGGAAAAACATCTGGGTAATCCTTCACTACAGGCACTTCCTCCTAAACAACTCTCGTGAGGGTATTTACTTGGCTACTTCTAGGTGCATGCCTAGATACATACTTGATCCTTTTGCCCTCCGGGGTGGTGAGACAAATGGACTTACTAGCACAGTCAACGCTTCCTCCATACTTTGACATCCAGTCCATGCCTAATATCACATCCAATCCTTGTGACTCCAAAATTATTAGGTCTGACGGGAGAACATGGCTACCAATGGTTAAGGGTATCTGGTCACACCATCGACTAGCCATATACTCTGCTCCAGGTGAACTTACTAACAGAGGGGTTCTAAGGGTTTGGGTTGGTAGTTTAAACTTATCCACGAATTCCCTTGATATGTATGAATGCGATGCACTAGTATCAAAAAGAACAAGGGCGGTAAAAGACTTAACCAAAAACTTACCGATAACTGCGTCTGGCTGCCCTTCAACCTCCTCCGCGTTAACGTGGTTCACTTTTCCTTTGTTGATTGGATTGGGCTTCTTTCCAGCGCTCCCATTACCATTTCCATTCTTCGCTTCAGGGCACTCCGTGGCATAGTGTCCAGTCTTCCCGCACTTGAAACAAGTAACGTGGCTCAGGTCTCTCTTGGCGGGTGTGGCTGGATTGGGGCGGTTCTGATTGTTGCTTGCTCCATTCCCATTCTTGGAACCATTGTGGTTATGTGAACTTCCTCCGTTATGATTATGACCTCCATGGTTATGAACAAGTCCTCCTGAGTTCGGGGTTAGATGAGGCTTCTGTTGAGCTCCTGAATTATACCTTCCTTGTCCATACTTCCTATTACGGCTCTCAATCTGCTGCTGCTTCCCTTCAATCATAAGAGCCTTATCTACCAACTCCTGGTAGTTGTTAAATGTTGCCACCATCAAATGCATGCTCATCTCATCATTCAGCCCTTCCATAAACTTCTCCTGCTTCGCGGCATCTATGGCCACATCGTCAGGGGCATAACAAGACAGCTTACTAAACTCATCCATGTACTGAGCTACAGTACAGTTCCCTTGGCGCAAGTTGCAAAACTCACGCTTCTTCATGCTCATAGCCCCAGTTGAGACATGGGATGTACGGAAAGCTTGCTGAAACTAGTCCCATGTAACAGTGGCTATAGGGTAGGTAACAGTGTAATTCTCCCACCATGAGGCCGCTGGTCCATCCAACTGATGTGCGGGAAAACGCACCTTCTCAGCATCTGTACATCCTGAAGTGGTTAACTCCCTTCCAATCCTGTGGAGCCAATCATCTGCCACTATCTGCTCGGTGCTGCTAGAAAACACTGACGGCTGCAACCTCAAAAAGCGGGCTACGTTGTCAACTGGTGGTGGTGGTGGGTTGTTGTTGTCGTTGCCTTGATTCTGAACTAACAACTGCATTAGGGTATTCTGCTGCTGGATCAACTGAGTGAGCTCTGGTGGAAAGGTAAATCCAGGGTCACGTCTCGGAGGCATCTGATGGGTTTAGAGGGAAGAGATTAGAATAGAATGAGGTCTAATGAGAGAAAAACTACCCATATGCACATGAGACAAACACAATCATATCACTCAATCAATCAAGCAAGGAATACACTCGATCTAACTATCGTTACAAAAAGTGCTTGGACTATATACATGGTGGAATATTACTACTGATGTGGTGGTCTACTAGAAATATTGATCGGTCGAAGACTCCATAATGTCTACTCCAGCTTCATCTTCATAGTCATCATCGCTATCGTCGGGGTCCAAGTCGGTGTCGCTGATGATGATGTAGTCCTCAGAACGTATTTCCTTGGGTTCTTTGTCTTCTCCTCCTGGTGCGGGGTCTCCCATGAATACTCCCAACTTCCTTTCCAGATCATCATTCTTCTCCACTAGTATGAGGATTTCCTCCTCATAATCTTCGTGAGTAGCCTTGAGTTCTTCCTCCAGTTCTGTGATCCTTGTCATTGCCTTCTTTAGATCTATCATGCCTACGCACATTTGGTTCTCCTGGCGACAAATGTGCTAGTTTAGCTCCTGGATGAAAGCAGCGATTGATCTATCCTTCCTGGTGCTGATCATCTCCCATTGCTCATCTCGGTGCCCACAAATCTGGTAGATAGTATCCTTAAGCTCCTTATGGTAAACTTCTCCAATGCGTCCCATGGTGATGTGAGCTGCCATACTCTTTCCTAGGCTCCACGTTGGTGCATCAAAGGAAAACTCTATGGGTTTTGTGACTGGCGCGAATGTCCTTCCTGGAACTTGAACTTGAATCATCCATCGCTCCTCTTCTGGTAAAGTGGCATTGTAAGTCCCCGTGAAGCTTGGTATTCCAATGTTCAGGTACCTAGTGACTTCCTTCAAGTGTCGTCCAAAAGGTGCTTCTTCATCCGGTTGTGCAAACTTGTTCCTTGCGTCCGCCATCCTAAAGAGTAGAAAATGGAGAGGAGTCAGAAATGAGAAGAGAGTGGTGATATAGGGCTTTAGCTTAGTGGTCGTGTCCAACACTCAGCGTGTGCTCTGATACCATCTTGTAGCGACCCGACCTAAAACGGTCAAGTCTATGTGCTTCAGTGTCATCCCTGGATCGGTAATGCTGACACACTGTGCTCGAAGGATTTATAACAGAGTGGCAATCACACACTTATTACATCGAATGTCTCAAAAGAGAACTTATTACAATAAATATGGCTTAAGGCCATATAATACGATAACAGTGTAAGGCTTGGAAGATAAAGTGAGTCTATCAACTCCAACGGCATAGCTGAGCTGCACGGCAACGACCTAACGAACCTTACTCCTCGTCTGAAAAGTGTGCAACATAATACGTTGCAGCCCGAAACGGGTCAGCACATGGAATATGTTGGCAATATAACACAGTAGAGCAAGAACAGAATAATGCTATCACTACCTGCATATTTGGCTGGTGGAAAGCTCTACGGTTAAGTTTTTGCGAAAAGCCAATTTTTCCCTACAACAAAGGAATATATTTTATTTAACTATCATGGTAGTTGAAACATCGTTGAGAAGGTTCCTCCAACTCAATCCCAATTAAAATTAATTATCAACCCAACAATATTAATTTTAGAGTGATGAGATACATATGATAATCCAAGTACTAGATACTCAAGATGTCCATAACCGGGGACACGGCTAACCATGATTAGTTTATACACTCTGCAAAGGTTTGCGCACTTTTCCCCACAAGACTCGATCTCCTCCATTGGATTTCTCGCACTACATGATGTTTGAGAAACGGATAACCGAGACACAGTCTTTCAGAAGCATTAACTCTCTGCTCCGGATAGACTATACCACCTACAACCCACTACCTGCTAGTCTATCTCTTCAAGAGCTTCACACAACTTACTCAACTATGATAGAGCCCATAATAGCTTGGGGCTGCACACGGAAGTTTCTAGCATGAAATATCTCAGTTCCCTTTGAGCCTGGGTGGCGGACCGTAGGATTATCACACGGGTACTCCGGGATATCCTAGGACAATACTGGATTCTTCAGGTGCCCGACAAGCAATCCACCCATATGTGTATTTAAGTTGCCACCTTAAGTTGAACCATTAATTAACAATCTCACATTTGTCATGGTTTCACTCAAACCCAATCCACGTCTACGAGCATATCATAGCAATATAAGCAATACGTAGAAGTAACTCCCAAGGGTTTGGTAATAACAGGCAATAGGTTTTACCTCATCAACTACTTCCCAGTCCCACATGTTATCAAGTTCTAACCATGCAATGTTTGATGGTTGAAACTAATGCATAAAAACTAGGTGATAAAGGGTATGATCAAAGTGTTACTTGCCTTGCTGATGATCCGCAAAACCTAGAGACTCGTAGTAGCACGCTTCGCACTCCGGGTGTTCTATCGCAAACAAACAATAGCATACATAAGCAATCAAGCAAAGAAGCATGTGCAAAACTCAAATAAGAGATCTAACCAGAAAGTTCAACTTAACAACTCTGGTTTGCAAAAAAAATCAAATCAAACGGAGCAGCGAAACTCAAATTGCGAAAGAAACAAGATCCGATTACTAATCTGGACTAAGGTCAAATTTTACTGTATCAACATCTTGTTTAGGTTGACTAAACAGAAAGAGGGTTTCGAGACGAAGATTTAGGCGCTTGAATCGCCTGATTCCGATAAACGAGCGAAAAGATAAACTAAAACGAAAATCGGATCAGAAATCGCGATCGAAAATAATCGCGGAAAATCCGAGAAAAAGAAAAACTGATGAACAGGCTAACGAATGAACGTTCGCTGTCTGCGGCTAACGAATGAACATCGTTCGTTAAAACAAACGTACATTCGAACGTTCGCTAAATAAACTAAACCAGAAAAAACTGATCTATTCTAAAAAAATGAACCTAGGGTTTTCTAAAAAACGGATCATTTTTCTCTAAAAACCGGCAGCGGCGAGGCGACTACCTTGGAGGGGCTCCGGTGAGGTCTGGCGGCTCCGGCGGGGTCCGGGTGGTGGCGGGGCAGCGGCGGTGCTAGGCGGCGGGGATGGCGGGGCGGCTCGGGGGGTGGTGGGGGGGAGGGTCGGGGCGGCGTATTTAAGGAGGGGGAGGGCGGCTTGGAGGAGGGGGCAAGGCGGCGGCACGGGGCAGAGTCCCGGCCGGACTCGGCGTGCGGCGGCGGCGGTCTCCCGCGTTGGGGATGAGGCAGCTGGGCTGGGCCGGCTGGCTGGGCTTCGGCCTAGTCGGCGGAGAGAAGTTTTTTTTATTTTGCCGAAATTTAAATAAATCCTAGAAAAATAATAAAAATTTAAAATGCCGAAACAAATTTTCACCGTCTAAATAAAATATTTAGAACAAGATGAACATTTTCTTGGCCCTAAAATGCAATTTTGAAAAACGTGCAATATTTCTAATTCAAATAAAATACCAATAAACTCTGAATCAATTCAAATATTTGATTTTAATATTTTTCCTCCAATATTTCATTTATTTTGGAGAAGTCATATTATCTCCTCTCATATATTTTAATATGAAATATTTTCAGAGAGAAAAATAATTAAAACCAAAAATCCTCGTTTCAATATTTGATAGAATTCAAATATGAAAACGGTGAAATCCCCAACTCTCTCTCCGAGGGTCCTTGAGTTGCTTAGGATTTCGAGGATCAAGTCAAAATGCAATAAAATATGATATGCAATGATGACCTAATGTATAACATTCCAAATTGAAAATTTGGGATGTTACAAACCTACCCCCCTTAAGATGGATCTCGCCCTCGAGATTCGGGTTGGTTAGAAAATAGGTGTGGGTGGTCCTTGCGAAGATCATCCTCTCGTTCCCAGGTGGCTTCGTCCTCGGTATGGTGGCTCCACTGAACTTTGCAAAACTTAATAACCTTGATGCAGGTAACTCGGCTGGCAAATTCAAGAATCCTGATTTGCTTCTCCTCATAGGTCAAATCATTATCCAACTGAATCGCCTCTAGCGGTACTATATCTCTTAGAGGAATGTCAGCCATCTCTGCGTGGCACTTCTTCAACTGGGAAACTTGGAACACATCGTGAACTCCTGACAATCCTTCAGGTAACTCCAACTTGTAAGCAACTTCTCCCATACGTTCCAAAACTTTGTATGGTCCCACAAAGCATGGCGCTAACTTTCCCTTAACTCCAAAGCATTTAACTCCTCAGAGTGGTGATATCGTAGATACACTCTGTCTCCGATTTCATAGACTACTTCCTTGCGTTTTGAATCTGCATAACTTTTCTGCCTGGACTGAGCTACCTTTAGTCTATCCTGAATCAATTTAACCTTCTCTTCTAATTCCTTAATCAAATCTGGTCCAAATAACTGACGGTCTCCAACTTCATCCCACAACAACGGTGTCCTACACCTCCTTCCGTATAAAGCTTCGAAAGGTGCCATCTTCAAACTGGCCTGGTAACTGTTGTTGTACGAGAACTCAGTGTAGGGCAAGTTGTCATCCCAACTAGATCCATAATCTAGTCCACAAGCTCTCAACATATCCTCCAGAATCTGGTTGACTCTCTCGGTCTGTCCATCTGTTTGCGGGTGAAATGTTGTACTGAACTCCAACCTTGTTCCCAAAGTCTGGTGCAGTTGATGCCAAAACTTTGAGGTAAACTGTGTTCCTCTATCTGATATGATGGTTCTCGGAGCTCCATGCAGACATACGATCCTGGTCATGTATATCTTGGCCAACTTCGCACTTGTATAGGTGGTTTTCACTGGGATAAAGTGAGCCACTTTGGTCAAGCGATCTACTACTACCCATATAGAATCATATCCTAATTTGGTCCTGGGCAATCCGGTGATGAAATCCATGCCAAGTTTAAACCACTTCCATTCAGGTATCGACATAGGCTGTAACAATCCATCTGGCTTTTGATGTTCCGCCTTCACTCTCTGACATACATCACACACGGCTACATACTCGGCAATATCCTTCTTCATACCAATCCACCAGAAATGATCCTTTAAATCCACATACATCTTCGTGTTTCCGGGGTAAATCGAGTATGGTGAGTCATGAGCCTCCTATAGTATTAACTTCCTGATCTCTGTGTTATTGGGCACATAAACACGGTCCTCAAACCACAAGGTGTCGTGTCCATCCTCACGAAAACCTTTGGTATTTCCTTCGCTCATTCTCTCTTTTATCTCGGTGATCTCTTTGTCATCCTTCTGAGCTTCTCGAGTCTTTCCTAACAATGTAGACTGCACTTCCATTGTTGCAACAAAACCTCTAGGGACAATCTCCAATCGAAGTTCCCTGAGATCCTCTGCCAACTCCTTTGGCAATCCTGCGCTTATGAGTGTGTTGGCATAACTCTTCCGGCTCAAAGCGTCTGCTACGACGTTGGCCTTGCCTGGATGATAGTGAAGCTTCATGTCATAATCCTTTATAAGCTCCAACCATCTCCTTAGCCTAAGGTTTAGCTCCTTCTGTGTGAAAATGTACTTCAAACTCTTATGGTCAGCGTATACATCACAATGGTTTCCAATAAGATAGTGTCTCCAAGTCTTCAACGCATGCACTACGGCAGCCAACTCCAAGACATGCGTGGCATAATTTAACTCATGCGGTTTTAGTTGTCGCGAGGCATACGAAACAACTCTTCCGTCCTGCATCAGTACTCCTCCAAGTCGTAAGCAAGAGGCGTCGCAATATACTTGGAAATTCTTGCGTATATCCGGCAGAATCAGTATAGGGCTATAGTCAGACGTTTCTTTAACTCCTGAAAACTCACTTCACATTCTTCTGTCCATTTAAATCTGGTATCCTTCTTCAATAGCTCTGTCATTGGCTTCGCAATCTTGGAAAAGTTCTCAATGAATCTCCGGTAGTATCCTGCGAGTCCAAGAAAACTACGGATCTCGCTAACTGAAGTGGGTGACAACCATTCCGTGACTGACTGAACCTTGGTGGGGTCTACTGCTATACCTTCTCCTGATATAACATGTCCAAGGAATCCAACTTCTTTCAACCAAAACTCACACTTGCTGAACTTGGCATACAAATGATGTTCCCTGAGTTTCTCGAGAACTAAACGCAAATGCTCCTTGTGCTCCTCTTCATTCTTCGAGTATACCATTATATCATCAATGAATACCACAACAAACTTATCCAAATATTCCATGAACACCTTGTTCATCATGCTCATGAAATAGGCAGGGGCGTTAGTCAGTCCAAATGACATGACCGTATACTCATATAACCCGTATCTTGTGGTAAATGCGGTTTTAGGTATATCCTTCTCCTGGATCTTCAGCTGGTGATATCCTGATCGTAGATCGATCTTCAAAAACACCTTAGCTCCTTGCAACTGGTTAAACAAATCATTGATCATCGGCAGTGGGTATTTGTTCTTGATCGTCACCTCATTTAGTGCACGATAATCAACAACCATCCTTACAGTCTTATCCTTCTTCTCAACCAAAAGCACTGGGGCTCCCCATGGTGATGAACTCTGTTGGATGTAACCTTTCTCCAATAACTCCTTGATCTGCTTCTTAATCTCCTCCAGATCATTTGCGGGCATTCAGTAGGGTCTCTTTGATATTAGCCCAGTACCCGGCAATAGCTGTATCAAAAAACTTGATGTCTCGATCCGGCGGCATGCCTAGTAACTCCTCCAGAAAAACATCTGGGTAATCGTTCACTACAGGCACTTCCTCCTAAACAACTCTCGTGAGGGTATTTACTTGGCTACTTCTAGGTGCATGCCTAGATACATACTTGATCCTTTTGCCCTCCGGGGTGGTGAGACAAATGGACTTACTAGCACAGTCAATGCTTCCTCCATACTTTGACATCCAGTCCATGCCTAATATCACATCCAATCCTTGTGACTCCAAAATTATTAGGTCTGACGGGAAAACATGGCTACCAATGATTAAGGGTATCTGGTCGCACCATCGACTAGCCATATACTCTGCCCCAGGTGAACTTACTAATAGAGGGGTTCTAAGGGTTTGGGTTGGTAGTTTAAACTTATCCACGAATTCCCTTGATATGTATGAATGCGATGCACCAGTATCAAAAAGAACAAGGGTGGTAAAAGACTTAACGAAAAACTTACCGATAACTGCGTCTGGCTCCCCTTCAACCTCCTCCGCGTTAACGTGGTTCACTTTTCCTTTGTTGAATGGATTGGGCTTCTTTCCAGCGCTCCCATTACCATTTCCATTCTTCGCTTCAGGGCACTCCGTGGCATAGTGTCCAGTCTTCCCGCACTTGAAACAAGTAACGTGGCTCAGGTCTCTCTTGGCGGGTGTGGCTGGATTGGGGCGGTTCTGATTGTTGCTTGCTCCATTCCCATTCTTGGAACCATTGTGGTTATGTGAACTTCCTCCGTTATGATTATGACCTCCATGCTTATGAACAAGTCCTCCCGAGTTCGGGGTTAGACGAGGCTTCTGTTGAGCTCCTGAATTATACCTTCCTTGTCCATACTTCCTATTACGACTCTCAATCTGCTGCTGCTTCCCTTCAATCATAAGAGCCTTATCTACCAACTCCTGGTAGTTGTTAAATGTTGCCACCATCAAATGCATGCTCATCTCATCATTCATCCCTTCCATAAACTTCTCCTGCTTCACGGCATCTATGGCCACATCGTCAGGGGCATAACGAGACAGCTTACTAAACTCATCCACGTACTGAGCTACAGTACGGTTCCCTTGGCGCAAGTTGCGAAACTCACGCTTCTTCATGCTCATAGCCCCAGTTGAGACATGGGATGTACGGAAAGCTTGCTGAAACTGGTCCCATGTAACAGTGGCTATAGGGTAGGTGATAGTGTAATTCTCCCACCATGAGGTTGCTGGTCCATCCAACTGATGTGCAGGAAAATGCACCTTCTCAACATCTGTACATCCTGCAGTGATTAACTCCCTTCCAATCATGTGGAGCCAATCATCTGCCACTATCGGCCCGGTGCTGCTGGAAAACACCGGCGGCTGCAACCTCAGAAAGCGGGCTAAGTTGTCAACTGGTGGTGGTGGTGGGTTGTTGTTGTTGTTGCCTTGATTCTGAACTAACAACTGCATTAGGGTATTCTGCTGCTGGATCAACTGAGTGAGCTCTGGTGGAAAGGTAAATCCGGGGTCACGTCTCGGAGGCATCTGATGGGTTTAGAGGGAAGAGATTAGAATAGAATGAGGTCTAATGAGATAAAAACTACCCATATGCACATGATACAAACACAATCATATCACTCAATCAATCAAGCAAGGAATACACTCGATCTAACTATCATTACAAAAAGTGCTTGGACTATATACATGGTGGAATATTACTACTGATGTGGTGGTCTATTAGAAATATTGATCGGTCGAAGACTCCATAATGTCTACTCCAGCTTCATCTTCATAGTCATCATCGCTATCGTCGGGGTCCGAGTCGGTGTCGTTGATGATGATGTAGTCCTCAGAACGTATCTCCTTGGGTTCTTCGCTTCTCCTCCTGGTGCGGGGTCTCCCATGAATACTCCCAACTTCCTTTCCAGATCATCATTCTTCTCCACTAGTACAAGGATTTCCTCCTCATAATCTTCGTGAGTAGCCTTGAGTTCTTCCTCCAGTTCCGTGATCCTTGTCATTGCCATCTTCAGATCTATCATGCCTGCGCACGTTTGGTTCTCCTGGCGACGAATGTGCTAGTTTAGCTCGTGGATGAAAGCGGCGATTGATCTATCCTTCCTGGTGCTGATCATCTCCCATTGCCCATCTCGGTGCCCACAAATCTGGTAGATAGTATCCTTAAGCTCCTTATGGTAAACTTCTCCAATGCGTCCCATGGTGATGTGAGCTGCCATACTCTTTCCTAGGCTCCACGTTGGTGCATCAAAGGAAAACTCTATGGGTTTTGTGACTGGCGCGAATGTCCTTCCTGGAACTTGAACTTGAATCATCCATCGCTCCTCTTCTGGTAAAGTGGCGTTGTAAGTCCCCGTGAATCTTGGTATTCCGATGTTCAGGTACCTAGTGACTTCGTTCAAGTGTCGCCAAAAGGTGCTTCTTCATCCGGTTGTGCAAACTTGTTCCTTGCGTCCGCCATCCTAAAGAGTAGAAAATGGAGAGGAGTCAAAAAATGAGAAGAGATTGGTGATATAGGGCTTTAGCTTAGTGGTCGTGTCCAACACTCAACGTGTGCTCTGATACCATCTTGTAGCGACCCGACCTCAAACGGTCAAGCCTATGTGCTTCAGTGTCATCCCTGGATCGGTAATGCTGACACACAGTGCTCGAAGGATTTATAACAGAGTGGCAATCACACATTTATTACATCAAATGTCTCAAAAGAGAACTCATTACAATAAATATGGCTTAAGGCCATATAATACGATAACAGCGTAAGGCTTGGAAGATAAAGTGAGTCTATCAACTCCAACGGCATAGCTAAGCTGCACGGCAACGACCTAACAAACCTTACTCCTCATCTGAAAAGTGTGCAACATAATACGTTGCAGCCCGAAACGGGTCAGCACATGGAATATGTTGGCAATATAACACAATAGAGCAAGAACAGAATAATGCTATCACTACATGCATATTTGGCTGGTGGAAAGCTCTACGGTTAAGTTTTTGCGAAAAGCCAATTTTTCCCTACAACAAAGGAATAGATTTTATTTAACTATCATGGTAGTTGAAACATCATTGAGAAGGTTCCTCCAACTCAATCCCAATTAAAATTAATTATCAACCCAAAAATATTAATTTTAGAGTGATGAGATACATATGATAATCCAAGTACTAGATACTCAAGATGTCCATAACCGGGGACACGGCTAACCATGATTAGTTTATACACTCTGCAAAGGTTTGCACACTTTTCCCCACAAGACTCAATCTCCTCCATTGGATTTCTCACACTACATGATGTTTGAGAAACGGATGACCGAGACACAGTCTTTCAGAAGAATTAACTCTTTGCTCCGGATAGACTATACCACCTACAACCCACTACCTGCTAGTCTATCTCTTCAAGAGCTTCACGCAACTTACTCAACTATGCTAGAGCCCATAATAGCTTGGGGCTGCACACGGAAGTTTCTAGCATGAAATATCTCAGTTCCCTTTGAGCCTGGGTGGCGGACCATACGATTATCACACGGGTACTCCGGGATATCCTAGGACAATACTGGATTCTCCAGGTGCCCGACAAGCAATCCACCCATATGTGTATTTAAGTTGCCACCTTAAGTTGAACCATTAATTAACAATCTCACATCTATCATGGTTTCACTCAAACCCAATCCACGTCTACGAGCATATCATAGCAATATAAGCAATACGTAGAAGTAACTCCCAAGGGTTTGGTAATAACAGGCAATAGGTTTTACCTCATCAACTACTTCCCAGTCCCACATGTTATCAAGTTCTAACCATGCAATGTTTGACGGTTGAAACTAATGCATAAAAACTGGGTGATAAAGGGTATGATCAAAGTGTTACTTGCCTTGCTGATGATCCGCAAAACCTAGAGACTCGTAGTAGCACGCTTCGCACTCCGGGTGTTCTATCGCAAACAAACAATAGCATACATAAGCAATCAAGCAAAGAAGCATGTGCAAAACTTAAATAAGAGACTAACCAGAAAGTTCAACTTAAGAACTCTGGTTTGCAAAAAAAATCAAATCAAACGGAGCAGCGAAACTCAAATTGCGAAAGAAACAAGATCCGATTACTAATCTGGACTAAGGTCAAATTTTACTATATCAACATCTTGTTTAGGTTGATTAAACAGAAAGAGGGTTTCGAGATGAAGATCTAGGCACTTGAATCGCCTGATTCCGATAAACGAGCGAAAAGATAAACTAAAACAAAATCGGATCAGAAATCGCGATCGAAAATAATCGTGGAAAATCCGAGAAAAAGAAAAACTGACGAACATGCTAACGAACGAACGTTCGCTGTCTGCGCCTAACGAATGAACACCATTCGTTAAAACGAACGTACGGACGAATGTCCGCTAAATAAAATAAACCGGAAAAAAAACCGATCTATTCTAAAAAACGAACCTAGGGTTTTCTAAAAAGCCCGGATCGGTTTTTTTCTAAAAAAAATAGCAGCGGCGAGGCGACTACCTCGGCGGGGCTCCGGTGAGGTCCGGCGGCACCGGCGGGGTCCGGGTGGTGGCGGGGCGGCGACGGCAGGCGGCGGCGTCAACGGCAGGCGGCGACGGCGCTAGGCGGCAGCGGCGGGGGGGATGGCGGGGCGGTTCGGGTGGTGGTGGTGGGGGGGGGGGTCGGGCGGCGTATTTAAGGAGGGGGATGGCGGCTTGGCGGAGGGGGCAAGGCGGCGGCGCGGGGCAGAGTCCCGGTCGGACTCGGCATGCGGCGGCGGCGGTCTCCCGCGTCGAGGACGAGGCGGGCGGGGCGGCTTGGCCGGCTGGCTGGGCTTCGGCCCAGTCGGCGGAGAGAAGTTTTTTTTAATTTCGCCGAAACTTAAGTAAATCCTAGAAAAATAAATAAAAATCTAAAAATGCCAAAACAAATTTTCACCGTCTAAATAAAATATTTAGAACAAGATGAATAGTTTCTTGGCCCTAAAATGCAATTTTGAAAAACATGAAATTTTTCTAATTCAAATAAAATAGCAATAAACTCTTAATAAATTCAAATATTTGATTTTAATATTTTTCCTCCAATATTTCATTTATTTTGGAGAAGTCATATTATCTCATCTCATATATTTTAATATGAAATATTTTCGGAGAGAAAAATAATTAAAACCAAAAATCCTCGTTTCAATATTTGATAGAATTCAAATATGAAAACGGTGAAATCCCCAACTCTCTCTCCAAGGGTCCTTGAGTTGCTTAGGATTTCGAGGATCAAGCCAAAATGCAATAAAATATGATATGCAATGATGACCTAATGTATAACATTCCAAATTGAAAATTTGGGATGTTACACGACGGCGGCAGCTTCCGGCGAGTCCGGCGAGGCAGGACGGCGTGCAGCGGCGCGGCGCGGGGTGCGGGGCGGCGGCGGCGGCCAAGGCCACGGCGGCGCTGCGGTTTGGGACAGGGTGGAGAGGGCGGCGGCGGGGGGGGGGGGTACTTATAGAATGGGGGTCCGACTTGTCCTAGGGGCCAAGGCAGCAGCGACGGCGTGCTCCCGGACTCCCGCCGGAGTCCGGCTCGGTGTGCTATCAAACGTCACAACGTAACTGGGTGATTATAAAGATGCTCTACAGGTGTCTCCTATGGTGTTTGTTGAGTTGGCATAGATCGAGATTAGGATTTGTCACTCCGATTGTCGGAGAGGTATCTTTGGGCCCTCTCGGTAATACTCATCACTATAAGCCTTGCAATTAATGTGACTAATGAGTTAGTTACAGGATGTTGGATTACGGAACGAGTAAAGAGACTTGCCGGTAACGAGATTGAACTAGGCATTGAGATACTGACGATCAAATCTCGGGCAAGTAACATACCGATGACAAAGGAAACAACGTATGTTGTTATGCGGTTTGACCGATAAAGATCTTCGTAGAATATGTAGGAAACAATATGAGCATCTAGGTTCCGCTATTGGTTATTGACCGGAGATGAGTCTCGGTCATGTCTACATAGTTCTCGAGCCCGTAGGGTCTGCACGCTTAACATTCGATGACGATTGTTATTATGAGTTTATGTGTTTTGATGTACCGAAGGTAGTTCGGAGTCCCGAATGTGATCACGGACATGACGAGGAGTCTCGAAATGGTTGAGACATAAATATTGATATATTGGAAGGTTATATTCGGACACCGGAAGGTTTCGAAGTGTATGGGGTATTTTTCGGAGTACCAGGAGGTTACCGGAACCCCCCGGGGAGTCTATGGGCCTTATTGGGCCCTAGTGGAGAAAGAGGGCAGCAAGCAAGGTGTGGGGCGTGCCCCCCCAAGGCCCAAACCAAATTGGTTGTGGGTTTTGGGGGCCGGCCCCCTCTTTCCTTCTCCCCTCCTCCTCTTTCCTCCTTCTCCTAGTAGGAATAGGAAAAGGGGGGGCAAACCTACTTGGGGTAGGATTGTCCCCCCTTGGCGCGCACCTCCTCCTAGCCCGGCTTGTTCATCCCTTCCTCCTTTATATACGGGGGAGGGGGCACCCCATAGACACACAAGTTGATCTCTTAGCCGTGTGCGGTGCCCCCTCCACAGATTTCCACGTCGGTCATATCGTTGTAGAGCTTACGCAAAGCCCTGCGTCGGTAACTTCATCATCACCGACACCACGCCGTAGTGCTGACGAAGCTCTCCCTCGACACTCAGCTGGATCTAGAGTTCGTGGGACATCACCGAGCTGAACGTGTGCAGATCGCGGAGGTGTCGTACCTTCGGTGCTAGGATCGGTCCGATCGTGAAGACGTACGACTACGTCAACCGCGTTGTCATAACTCTTCCGCTTACAGTCTACGAGGGTAGGTAGACAACACTCTCCCCTCTCTTTGCTATGCATCACCTAGATGGATCTTGCGTGTGCGTAGATTTTTTTTTGAAATTACTGCTTTCCCCAACAGTGGCATCCGAGCCAGGTCTATGCGTAGATGGTATATGCACGAGTAGCACACATAGGAGTTGTGGGCATGGGTATATACATATTGCTTGTCATCACTAGTTGATTCTTGATTCAGCCGTATTGTTGGATGAAGCAGGTCAGACTGACATTACGCGTACGCTTACGCGAGACTGGTTCTACCGACGTGCTTCGCACACATGTGGCTAGTGGGTGTCTGTTTCTCCAACTTTAGTTGAATCAGATTCAATGAACAGGGTTCTTTCTGAAGATCAAAAAGCAATCACTATACCGCATGGTGGTTTTTGATGCGTAGGTAAGAATGATTCTTGCTTAGCCCGTAGCAGCCACATAAAACTTGCAACAACAAAGTAGAGGACGTCTAACTTGTTTTTGCAGGGCATGTTATCATGTGATATGGTCAAGACGTGATGAGATATAAATTGTTGTATGAGATGATCATGTTTTGTTGAAGTTATCGGCAACTGGCAGGAGCCTTATGGCTGTCTCTTTATTTCATAAGATGCAAGCACCATATAATTGCTTTACTTTATCGCTATGCGATAGCAATAGTTTCAGAAGCAAAAGATGGTGAGACGACCATGTGATGACACGTTGATAAAGATCAAGATGATGGAGATCATGGTTTCAAGCTGGTAACGATGGTGATCATGATGGTGCTTTCGAGATGGAGATCAAAGGCACAAGATGATGATGGCCATATCATATCACTTATATTTGATTACATGTGATATTTATCCTTTATGCATCGTATTTTGCTTAGTTCGGCGGTAGCATTATAAGATGATCTCTCACTAAATTTCAAGGTACAAGTGTTCTCCCTGAGTATGCACCGTTGCGACAGTTCTTCATGCTGAGACACCACGTGATGATCGGGTGTGATAAGCTCTACGTTCACATACAACGGGTGCAAGCCAGTTTTGTACATGCAGAATACTCAGGTTAAACTTGACGAGCCTAGCATATGCAGATATGGCCTCGGAACACTGAGAAAGGTCGAGAGTGAATCATATAGTAGATATGATCAACATAGTGATGTTCACCATTGAAAACTACTCCATCTCACGTGATGATCGGACATGGTTTAGTTGATATGGATCACATGATCACTTAGATGATTAGAGGGGTGTCTATCTAAGTGGGAGTTCTTAAGTAATATGATTAATTGAACTTAAATTTATCATGAACTTAGTCCTGATAGTATTTGCATATCTATGTTGTAGATATATTGCTTCTGTATAGCTTCCCCATTTTATTTATGATATGTTCCTAGATAAAACTATGTTGAAAGATGATAGTAGCAATGATGCGGATTGGATCTGTGATCTGAGGATTATCCTTGTTGTTGCACAGAAGAATTATGTCCTTGATGCACCGCTAGGTGACATAACTATTGCAGGAGCAAATGCAGACGTTATGAACGTTTGACAAAGCTCGGTATGATGACTACTTAATAGTTTACTTTACTAGTGTTTATAGCAACCCCTCGGTATTTGATACTGGTTCAGTTGCTAAGAGTAGTAACTCGAAACGGGAGTTGCAAAATAAACAGAGACTAGTTAAGGACGAGGTGATGATGTGAGTTGGAAGTGATTCCAAGGTTGATAAGATCACCATCGCACACTCCCTTTACCTTCGGGATTAGTGTTGAACCTAAAATAAATGTTATTTGGTGTTTGCGTTGAGTATAATACGATTGGATCATGTTTATTGCAACACAGTTATTCATTTAAGTCAAAGAATAATTGTTATTCTGTTTACATGAATAAAACCTTCTGAGGTCATACACCCAAGGTGAATGGTTTATAGAATCTCGATCATAGTGATACGCATATTCATAATATTGAAGCCAAAAGATGCAAAGTTAATAATGATAATGCAACTTATATGTGGCACCGCTGTTTAGGTCATAATGTGTAAAGCGCATGAAGAAACTCCATGTTGATGGGCTTTTGGAATCACTTCATTATGAATCATTTGATGCTTGCGAACCATGCCTCGTGGGCAAGATGACTAAACTCCGTTCTCCGAAACAATGGAGCAAGCAACTGACTTATTGGAAATAATACATACTGATGTATGCAATCCAATGAGTGTTGAGGCTCGCGGCGGGTATCATTATTTTCTGACCTTCACAGATGATTTGAGCAGATATGGGTATATCTACTTGATGAAACATAAGTCTGATACATTTGAAAAGTTCAAAGAATTTCAGAGTGAAGTGGAAAATCATCGTAACAAGAAAATAAAGTTTCCGCGATCTGATCGTGGAGGAGAATATTTGAGTTACGAGTTTGGTCTTCATTTGAAACAATGCGGAATAGTTTTGCAACTCATGCCACCTGGAACACCACAGCGTAATGATGTGTCCGAATGTCATAATCGTACTTTATTAGATACGGTGCGATCTACAATGTCTCTTACCGATTTATCACTATCGTTTTGGGGTTATGCATTAGAGACAGCTGCATTCACGTTAAATAGGGCACCACCTAAATCCGTTGAGACGACACCATATGAATTGTGGTTTAGCAAGAAACCTAAGTTGTCGTTTCTTAAAGTTTGGGGCTATGATGCTTATGTGAAAAAGTTTCAACCTGATAAGCTCAAACCCAAATCGGAGAAGTGCGTCTTCATAGGATACCCAAAGGAAACTATTGGGAACACCTTCTATCACAGATCCGAAGGCAAGATATTCGTTGCTAAGAATGGATCCTTTCTAGAGAAGAAGTTTCTCTCGAAAGAAGTGAGTGGGACGAATGTAGAACTTGCTGAGGTAATTGTACCTTCTCCCGAATTGGAAAGCAGTTCATCACAGAAATCAGTTCTAGTGATTCCTACACCAATTAGTGAGGAAGTTAATGATGATGATCATGAAACTTCAGATCGAGTTACTACTGAACCTCGTAGGTCAACCAGAATATGTTTCGCACCAGAGTGGTACAGTAATCCTCTTCAGGAGGTCATGTTACTTGACCATGATGAACCTACGAACTATGAGGAAGCGATGATGAGCCCAGATTCCGCGAAATGGCTTGAAGCCATGAAATCTGAGATGGGATCCATGTATTAGAACAAAGTATGGACTTTGATTGATTTGCCTGATGATCTGTGGGCCATTAAGAATAAATGGATTCTCAAGAGGAAGACGGATGCTGATAGTAGTGTTACTATCTACAAATCTCGAATTGTCGCAAAAGGTTTTTGACAAGTTCAAGATGTTGACTATGATGAGATTTTCTGAAAGTTTTTATGTTAGCAATTGCCACATTTTATGAAATCTGGCAAATGGATGTCAAAACTGCATTTCTTAATGGATTTCTTAAAGAAGAGTTGTATATGATGCAACAAGAAAGTTTTTGTCAATCCTAAAGGTGCTAACAAAGTGTGCAAGCTTCGGTGATCCATCTATGGACTGGTTCAAGCATCTCGGAGTTGGAATATATGCTTTGATAAAGTGATCAAAGCATATGGTTTTATATAGACTTGCGGTGAAGCCTGTATTTACAAGAAAGTGAGTGGGAGCACTACAACCTTTCTGATAAGTATATGTGAATGACATATTGTTGATCAGAAATGATGTAGAATTTTCTGGAAAGCGTAAAGGAGTGTTTGAAAGGAGTTTTTCAAAGAAAGACCACACTGAAGCTACTTACGTATTGAGCATCAAGATCTATAGAGATAGATCAAGATGCCTGATATATTTTTTAATGAATACATACCTTCACAAGATTTTGAAGTAATTCAAAATGGAATAGTCAAAGAAGGAGTTCTTGCATGTGTTGCAAGGTGTGAAGTTGAGTAAAGACTCAAAACTCGACCACGGCAGAAAATAGAAAGAGAATGAAAAGTCATTCCCTATGCCTCAGCCACATGTTCTATAAAGTATGCTATGCTGTGTGCCATACCTATTGTGTACCTCACCAACAGTTTGGCAAGAGGGTATACTAAGGACATATTTCTCGGTTATGGAGGTGATAAAAGAGTTTGACGTAAAGAGTTACGTCGATGCAAGCTTTTTACACCAATCTAGATGACTCTAAGTCTTGATCTAGATACATATTGAAAGTGGGAGCAATTAGCTAGAGTAGCTCCGTGCAGAGTATTTTAGACACAGAAATTTGCAAAATACATACGGATCTGAATGTTGCAGACCCGTAGACTAAACATCTCTTAGAAGAAAAACATGATCACTCTTTGGGTGTTAATCACATAGCGATGTGAACTAGATTATTGACTCTAGTAAACCCTTTGGGTATTAGTCACATGAAGATGTGAACTAATCACATAAAGATGTGAACTATTGGTCTGAAATCACATGACGATGTGAACTAGATTATTGACTCTAGTGCAAGTGGGAGACTGAAGGAAATATGCCCTAGAGGCAATAATAAAGTTGTTATTTATATTTCCTTATATCATGATAAATGTTAATTATTCATGCTAGAATTGTATTAACCAGAAACTTAGTACATGTGTGAATACATAGACAAACAGAGTGTCACTAGTATGCCTCTTCTTGACTAGCGCGTTAATCAAAGATGGTTAAGTTTCCTAGCCATGGACAATAGTTGTCATTTGATGAACGGGATCACATCATTAGAGAATGATGTGATTGACTTGACCCATCCGTTAGCTTAGCACTATGATCGTTTAGTTTATTGCTATTGCTTTCTCCATAACTTATACATGTTCCTATGACTATGAGATTATGCAACTCCCGAATACCAGAGGAACACTTAGTGTGATATCTAACGTCACAACATAACTGGGTGATTATAAAGATGCTCTATAGGTGTCTCCGATGGTGTTTGTTGAGTTGGCATAGATCGAGATTAGGATTTGTCACTCCGATTGTCGGAGAGGTATCTCTGGGCCCTCCCGGTAATGCACATCACTATAAGCCTTGAAAGCAATGTGACTAATGAGTTAGTTACGGGATGTTGCATTATGGAATGAGTAAAGAGACTTGCCGGTAACGAGATTGAACTAGGTATTGAGATATCGACGATCAAATCTCGGGCAAGTAACATACCGATGACAAAGGGAACAATGTATGTTGTTATGCGGTTTGACCGATAAAGATCTTTGTAGAATATGTAGGAACCAATATGAGCATCCGGTTTCCGCTATTGGTTATTGACCAGAGATGAGTCTCGGTCATGTCTACATAGTTCTCGAACCCGTAGGGTCCGCACGCTTAACGTTCGATGACGATCGGTATTATGAGTTTATGTGTTTTGATGTACCAAAGGTAGTTCGGAGTCCTGGATGTGATCACGGACATGACGAGGAGTCTCGAAATGGTAGAAACATAAAGATTGATATATTGGAAGGTTATATTCGGACACCGGAAGGGTTTTGAAGTGTATCGGGTATTTTTTTGGAGTACCAGGAGGTTACCGGAACCCCCCGGGGAGTCTATGGGCCTGATTGGGCCCTAGTGGAGAAAGAGGGCAGCAAGGAAGGTGTGGGTGCCCCCCCAAGTCCCAAACCGAATTGGTTCGGGGTTTTGGGGGCCGGCCCCCTCTTTCCTTCTCCCCTCCTCCTCTTTCCTCCTTCTCCTAGTAGGAATAGGAAAAGGGGGGGGGGCAAACCTAATTGGAGTAGGATTGCCCCCCCCTTGGCGCGCGTCTCCTCCTAGGCCGGCCTCTTCCTCCCTTCATCCTTTATATACGGGGGAGGGGGGCACCCCATAGACACACAAGTTGATCTCTTAGCCGTGTGCATTGGCCCCCTCCATAGATTTCCACGTCAGTCATATCATTGTAGAGCTTAGGCGAAGACCTGCGTCAGTAACTTCATCATCACCATCATCACGCTGTCATGCTGACGAAGCTCTCCCTCGACACTCAGCTGGATCTAGAGTTCGTGGGACGTCACCGATCTGAACGTGTCCAGATCGCGGAGGTGTCGTACCTTCGGTGCTAGGATCGGTCAGGTCGTGAAGACGTACGACTACATCAACTGCATTGTCATAATGCTTCCGCTTACGGTCTACGAGGGTACGTAGACAACACTCTCCCTTCTCTTTGCTATGCATCACCTAGATGGATCTTGTGTGTGCGTAGGATTTTTTTTAAAATTATTGCATTCCCCAACACTTGTACCTTGAAATTTAGTGAGAGATCATCTTATAATGCTACCGCCGAACTAAGAAAAATAAGATGCATAAAGGATAAACATCACATGCAATCAAATATAAGCGATATGATATGGCCATCATCATCTTGTGCCTTTGATCTACATCTCCAAAGCATTGTCATGATAACCATCGTCACCGGCTTGACACCTTGATCTCCATCAAAGCATTGTTGTCGTCTCGCCAACTATTGCTTCTACGACTATCACTTCTGCTTAGTGATAAATTAAAGCAATTACATGGCGATTGCATTTCATACAATAAAGTGACAACCATATGGCTCCTGCTAGTTGCCGATAACTATGTTACAAAACATAATCATCTCATACAACAATTTATATAATCATGTCTTGACCATATCACATCACAACATGCCCTGCAAAAACAAGTTAGATGTCCTCTACTTTGTTGTTGCAAGTTTACGTGGCTGCTACGGGCTTCTAGCAAGAACCGTTCTTACATACGCATCAAAAACCACAATGTAGTATAGTGATTGCTTTTTGATCTTCAGAAAGAACCCTGTTCATTGAAATCGATTCAACTAAAGTTGGAGAAACAGACACCCACTAGCCACATGTGTGCAAAGCATGTCGGTAGAACCGGTCTCGCGTAAGCGTACGCATAATGTCGGTCTGAGCTGCTTCATCCAATAATACTGCTGAATCAAGAATCAACTAGTGACGGCAAGCAATATGTATATACTCGCGCCCACAACTCCGCTGTGTTCTACTCATGCATATAACATCTGCGCATAGACCTGGCTCGGATGCCACTGTTGGGGAACGCAGTAATTTCAAAAAAAATCCTACGCACATGCAAGATCCATCTAGGTGATGCATAGCAACGAGAGGGGAGAGTGTTGTCCACGTACCCTCATAGACCGTAAGCGGAAGTGTTATGACAATGCGGTTGATGTAGCCGTATGTATTCATGATCCGACCGATCCTAGCACCGAAGGTACGGCACCTCCGCGATCAGCACACATTCAGCTCGGTGACATCCCACAAACTCTAGATCCAGCTGAGGTCGAGGGAGAGTTTCGTTAGCATGACGGCGTGATGACGGTGATGATGAAGTTACCGACGCAGGGCTTTGCCTAACTTCTACAAAGATATGACCGAGGTGGAAATTTGTTCAGCGAGGCACCGCACACGGCTAAACGATCAATTTGTGTGTCTATGGGTTGCCCCTCCCCCGTATATAAAGGAGTGGAGGAGGGGAGGGTCGGCCCTCTCATGGCGCGCCGAAGGGGGGAGTCCTACTCCCGGTGGGAGTAGGATTCCCCGTTCCCCAGTTGGAGTAGGAGAGGAAGAAAGGGGAGAGAGAGGGAAGGAAAGGGGGGCCCACCCAATTCGGATTGGGCTTGGGGGGCGCGCCCTCCACCTTGGCCGCCTCCTCCTCTCTCCCACTAAGGCCCAATAAGGCCCATTGACTCCCCGGGGGGTTCCAGTAACCCCCCCCCCCGGTAGTCCAGTAAATGGGCAAACTCATCCGGAACCATTCGGATGTCTAAACATAGCCTTCCAATATATCGATCTTTATGTCCCTACCATTTCAAGATTCCTCGTCATGTCTGTGATCACATCCGGGACTCCAAACTACCTTCGGTACATCAAAACACATAAACTCATAATACCGATCGTCATCGAACGTTAAGCATGCGGACCCTACGGGTTCGAGAACTATGTAGACATGACCGAGACTCATCTCCGGTCAATAACCAATAGCGGAACCTGGATGCTCATATTGGTTCCTACATATTCTAGGAAGATCTTTGTCGGTCAAACCGCATAATAACATACGTTGTTCCCTTTGTCATCGGTATGTTACTTGTCCGAGATTTGACCGTCGGTACCTCAATACCTAGTTCAATCTCGTTACCGGCAAGTCTCTTTACTCATTCCGTAATGCAACATCCTGTAACTAACTCATTAGTCACATTGCTTGCAAGGCTTATAGTGATGTGCATTACCAAGAGGGCCCAGAGATACCTCTCCGATACACGGAGTGACAAATCCTAATCTCGATCTATGCCGACTCAACAAACACCATCGAAGACACCTGTAGAGCATCTTTATAGTCACCCAGTTACGTTGTGTCATTTTATAGCACACTAAGTGTTCCTCTAGTATTCATGAGTTGCATAATCTCATAGTCATAGGAACATGTATAAGTTATGAACAAAGCAATAGCAACAAACTAAACGATCATCGTGTCAAGCTAACGGATGGGTCAAGTCAATCACATCATTCTCTAATGATGTGATCCCGTTAATCAAATGACAACTCATGTCAATGGTTAGGAAACTTAACCATCTTAGATTAATGAGCTAGTCAAGTAGAGGCGTACTAGTGACACTCAGTTTGTCTATGTATTCACACATGTACTAAGTTTCTGGTTAATACAATTCTAGCATGAATAATAAACATTTATCATGATATAAGGAAATATAAATAACAACTTTATTATTGCCTCTAGGGCATATTTCCTTCACAAAATATATAAGTGAAGTACTAGAGCAACAACCTAGCTCAAAAGATAGAAGTGAAGCACAAAAGAGTAGTCTAACAAATCATGAATAATGTGTGTCCCTATCAAAAAGGTGTGTCCAGCAAAGATGATTGTGGCAAACTAAAACGCAAACAAAGCAAAAACTCATATAATACATGATCCTCAAAGCAAAAGTCATATCATGTGATAAATAAAAATATAGCTCCAAGTAATTTACCTATGATTGGTAGAAGAAAGAGGGGGTGCCATCCGGTGTGTCCCCAAGCTTAGATGCTTGGGTCTCCTTCAATATTACCTTGGGGTGCCTTGGGAATCCGCAGTCTTAGGCCCTTGCCTCTTCTTATTCCTTCACCCATAGCGTTCTCACTCAAACTTGAAAACTTCAGCACACAAAACTCAACAGAAAACTCGTGAGATCCGTTAGTATAACAAGCAAATCATCACTTTAGGTACTGTTGTAAACCCATTCATATTTTATTGTTGCATAATACCTATTGTATTCTAACTTCACCGTGACTTATACCCCTCAATAAAGTCCATAGATTCATTAAAACAAGCGAACAATGCAACGAAAACAGAATATCGAAAACAGAACAATATGTAATTATTCGAACAATGAACATACTTCTGTAACTCCAAAAATTCTGAAAAAAATAGAAAATGTGGGCAATTTGTATATCAATCATGTGCAAAAAATTCAGAAATTTATCATGTTCCGGTGAATCTAAAAAATTCTGCTACTAGGCGCAAAAGTTTATGTTCTCTCATAGAATCAAGAAAAATAGAGGCAACTATCATCCAAATCATCCCAAAGGCTTTACTTGGCACTAATTTGAACACGAAAACACAACCATAACCGTAGAATAATTTTGTGCACACAAAAAACAAGAAAGAAACAAGAAAAATAGAGGTAACTGTTGGCTTGCCTCCCAACAAGCGCTATTGTTTTATGCCCCTAGCTAGGTGTAATGCATAGTTTCAAGTGTTGTCATCCTTCAAAATGATTCCAAAGGCGGCCCTCATAATAGATTCATATGGTGGCTTAATTCTCTTTCTAGGAAGTGTACCATTCCTTTCTTCAATGGAAATTGAAACTTTATATTACCTTCTTTCATATCAATAATAGCACCTATGGTTCGTAGGAAAGGTCTACCAAGTATTATGGGACAATACCAATTGCAATCAATATCAAGAACAATGAAAGCAATGGGCACATAATTCCTACTTTCAAGAATAATAACATCATATATTCTACCCAAAGGTTTCTTAATAGTGGAAACCGCTATGTGCAAATTAAGAGAACATTCATCCAAAACATGAAAGCCTAGCACATCACATAAAGATTTCGGTATTGTGGAAATTCTAGCACCCAAATCACATAAAGCATTGCACTCATAATTTTTTTATCTTTATTTTAATAGTAGGTTCCCATTCATCATATAATTTTCTAGGTATTGAAACCTCCAATTCTAGCTTTTCTTCTAAATCTTTCATCATCTCTTCTACAATATATTTAGTAAAAGCTTTATTTTGTTTGTAAGCATTGGGTGAATTTATCATGGATTGCAACAAGAAAATACACTCAATTAAAGAAAAACTATTATAATTGAAATCCTTGAAATCCAAAGTAGTGGGCACATCACTATTTAAAGTTTTGACCTCTCCAAACCCACTTTTATCAATTGTACCTCTATAAGCATTACTACTGAAATTGTTCCATGAGACAAAATTCACATATATGGGATAATTATTTTTCTCAATCAAAGTAAACAATGGCACATCATTAGGATCAATATGAGCACTCTTACAAGCAACCACTTTCATATGTGCATCTACATTATCAGTCAAAGTATTAATTTCTGCAACATAATTCATTTTTTTACTAGTAGGAGCTCTTTCAGTATGCCATTATGAATAATTTGCCATAATATTATCAAGCAATTTTGTGGCTTCTCCTAGTGCGATTTCCATAAAGCTACCACCCGAAGAGGAATCTAAAAGATTTCTAGAAACAAAGTTTAATCCGCATAAAAAATTTGTATGATCATCCAAAAACTTAAGCCATGAGTGGGACAATTTCTTATCATTAATTTCACCCTCTCCCAAGATTTGGCAACATGTTCATGCTCAATATTTTAAAATTCATGATTTGATTTCTAAGAGAAATAATTTTCACAAGAGGAAAATACTTGGCAATAAAAGCATCCTTACACTTATCCAATAATCAATGCTATTTCATGACAAGGATGAAAACCAAGTTTTATTAATATCTCGTAGTGAGAACGAAAATATTTCAATTTGAGAATATCATTATCCACATATTTTTTCTTTTGCATATCACACAATTCAATGAAAGTGTTAAGATGGGATGCATCATCTTCATTAGGACTACCAGAAAATTGTTCTTTCATAACAAGATTTAGCAAAGCGACGTTAATATCACAAGACTCCGCACTAGTGGCGGGAGGAGCAATCGGAGTACTAATAAAATCATTATTATTAGTGTTGGAAAAGTCACACGACTTTTTATTTTCTGGAGACATCGCGACAAAACAAGCAAACAAGCAAAAAGACAAACGGAAAATATTTTTATCTTTTTGTGAAAACGTTTAGAAGTGGGGGAGATGAAAATGAGAGGCAAATGGCAAATGAAAGTAAATGCAAGGAGATGAAAGTTTATGCAATGGTACTTGATAAGTGTTGGTGATGTCTCCCTGGCAACGGCACCAGAAATTCTTCCTGCTACTTGTGAGCTGCATTGGAATTTCGCTGAAGAGGAGAGGATGATGCAGTACAATAGAGATAAGTATTTCCCTCGGTTAAGAACCAAGGTTATCAATCCAGTAGGTGAGCCACGCAAGACCTCATGAACAACACCTACACACAAAATAAAAAATACTTGCACCTACTGCAAACAAGGGGTTGTCAATCCCTTGGCGGTTAATTGCAAGGATCAAATCTCGTAGTGATAGATAGATAAACAAAACACAAAATAAAATAACAGTAAATAAATTGCAGCAAGGTATTTTTGGATTTTAATATATGATAAAGATAGACCCGGGGCCATAGTTTTCACTAAAGGCTTCTCTCTCAAACAAAGAGCATACGATGGGTAAACAAATTACTGTTGGGCAACTAGTAGAAAAGCGCATAATTATGACGATATAGAAGGCAATGATCATGTATATAGGCATCACATCCGAGACAAGTAGACCGATTCCTTCCCGCATTTACTACTATTACGCCACACATCGATCTCTATCCAGCATGCATTTAGAGTATGAAGTTCATAAAGAACAAAGTAACACCTTAAGCAAGACGACGTGATGTAGAAAAAGTAAATCCAATCAATATGAATAAACCCCATCGTTTTATTATTAATGGCAACGATACAAATACGTGTCATGTCCCTTTCTGTCACTAGGATTGAGCGCTGCAAGATCGAACCTATCACAAAGCACCTCTCTCATTGCAAGATAAATCAATCTAGTTGGCCAAACCAAACGGATAGATCGGAGAGAAATATAAAGCTATAATAATCATGCATAAAAGAGTTCAGATAAGACTCAAATAATATTAATAGAAAATATGATCATAAACCTACAATTCATCGGATCTCAACAAACACATCGCAAAAGAAAATTACATAGAATAGATCTCCAAGAACATCGAGGAGAACATTGTACTGAAGATCAAAGAGAGAGAAGAAGCCATCCAGCTACTAGCTATGGACGCGTAGGTCCATGGTAAACTAGTCACACATCATTGGAGGGACAGCAAGGTTGATGTAGAAGCTCTCTGTGGTTGATTCCCCCTCCGACAGAGTACCGGAAAAGGCCTCCAGATGGGATCTCGTAAGAACAGAGGATTGCGGCGGCGAAAAAAGTATTTTGGGTGGCTCTTTGTTGGTTTCCTGATTTTATAGAATTTATAGAGTTGGAATTATGTCAAACGGAGGAACAAGGGGCCCATAAGGCACTTGGGCACGCCTACCCCCCTGGGCGCGCCCATGTGGCTGGTGGCCTACTCCTTCGCCTTATGACCTCCTCCCGAAACTTCTAGGGTCTTTTGTGCCCAAAAAAATCGTCAAAAAATTTCGTGGCATTTGGACTTCGTTTGGTACTGATTTCCTGGAAACCCCAAAACAGACAAAAAACAACAATTAACACTTGGCACTAAGTTAATAGGGTAGTCTCAAGAAATGATATAATATTGCATATAATACATCCAAGATTGATACTATAGTAGCATGGAGCAATAAAAACTTATAGATATGTTGGAGAGATATCAACGGCTCACGGAGCGATGCGTCGTCCCCCTTCGTCCATCGTCGCAGTGTGGGCGACGTGTCAGGCCACCCCGTCCGGTGATAACCCACAAGTATAGCGGATCAATTGTAGCCTCTTTCGATAATTAAGAGTGTCGAACCCAACAAGGAGCTAAAGGTAGAACAAATATTCCCTCAAGTTCTATCGACCACCGATACAACTCTACGCACGTTTAACGTTTGCTTTACCTAGAACAAGAATAAAACTAGAAGTACTTTGTAGGTGTAACGGGATAGGTTTGCAAGAATATAAAGAGCACGTAAATAAAAACTAGGGGCTGTTTTAGGTAAAGAAGCAATAAAGTTAGTATAGCGAGTGTGGAAAAGTGGGGGTAGGAGTTGCGAAATTGTCCCTAAGCAATTGACTACATTACTAGACCGATAGCAAGTTTTATGTGGGAGGGGCCACTGCTAGCATGTCATCCTTGACCTGGAATTCTATGCACTTATGATTCGAACTATTAGCAAGCATCCGCAACTACTAACGTTCATTAAGGTAAAACCCAACCATAGCATTAAGATATATTGGTCCCCCTTCAATCCCATATGCATCAATTTCTATGCTAGGTTGAAGCTTCTGTCACTCTTGCCCTCCAATACATAGTCCTATCAGCATACAACTAACCCTATGGTGTGATCGACGCGCGCGCTCATATGATGGGCACCAAAGGACAGCAACATAACCACAAGCAAATTAAACCAATCATAGCAATTCACCAATTACCGATAGGACAACGAAAATCTACTCAGACATCATAGGATGGCAACACATCATTGGATAATAATATGAAGCATAAAGCACCATGTTCAAGTAGAGGGTACAACGGGTTGTGGGAGAGTGGACCGCTGTATATAGATGGGGGAAGGTGATGAAGATGTTGTCAAAGATGACGGAGGTGTTGGTGTAGATCGCCGTCACACGATGATGGCCCCGGCGGCGTTCCGGCGCCACCGGGAGAGAGGGGGAGAGGGGCCCCCTTCTTCTTCTTCTTCTTCTTCTTCTTCTTCCTTGACCTTCTCCCTAGATGGGAGAAGGGTTTCCCCTCTGGTCCATGGCCTCCATGGTGGCGGAGGCGCGAGAGCCCCTCCGAGATCGGATCTGTCTCTCTGTTTCTATGTTCCCTGATTTTCCCTTTCACCGTTTCTTAAATTTCCGGAGATCCGTAACTCCGATTGGGCTGAATTTTGGACACGGTTTTTACCCGAATATTGGCTTTCTTGCAGCGAAAGAAGGGCACCAACCGCCTTACGAGATGGACACGAGGGCCCAGGGCGCGCCTGCACCCTGGGGCGCGCCCCCTACCTCGTGGGCCCCTCGAGCATCATCTCGCGTTGATTTCACTTCCCAAAATTCACATATATTCCAAAAAAATCTCCGTCGGTTTTTATCCCGTTTGGACTCCGTTTGATATGGATTTTCTATGAAACAAAAAAACATGCAACAAACAGGAACCGGCACTGGGCGCTGGATCAATATGTTAGTCCCAGAAATAGTATAAAAAGTTGCCAAAAGTATATGAAAGTTATATAATATTGGCATGGAACAATAAAAAATTATAGATACGACAGAGACGTATCAACATCCCCAAGCTTAATTCCTACTCGTCCTCGAGTAGGTAAATGATAAAAAAATAATTTTTGATGTGGAATGCTACCTAGCATAATCTTGATCATGTAATCTAATCATGACATGAATACTAAGACACGAGTGATTCAAAGCAATAGTCTATCATTTGACATTAAGACAATAATACTTCAAGCATACTAATAAAGCAATCATGTCTTTTCAAAATAACATGGCCAAAGAAAGTTATCCCTACAAAATCATATGGTCTGGCTATGCTCCATCTTCACCACACAAAGCATTCAAATCATGCACAACCCCGATGACAAGCCAAGTAGTTGTTTCATACTTTTGATGTTCTCAAACCTTTTCAACTTTCACACAATACATGAGCGTGAGCCATGGATATAGCACTATAGGTGGAATAGAATATGATGGTGGAGGTTGTGTGGAGAAGACAAAAAGGGATAAAGTCTCACATCAACGCGGCTAATCAACGGGCTATCGAGATGCCCATCAATTGATGTCAATGCGAGTAGGGATTGCCATGCAACAGATGCACTAGAGCTATAAGTGTACGAAAGCTCAAACTGAAACTAAGTGGGTGTGCATCCAACTTGCTTGCTCATGAAGACCTAGGGCACTTGAGGAAGCCCATCGTTGGAATATACAAGCCAGGTTCTATAATGAAAATTCTCACTATTATATGAAAGTGATAACTCAAGAGACTCTCTATATGAAGAACATGGTGCTACTGTGAAGCACAAGTGTGGTAAAAGGATAGTAACATTGTCCCTTCTCTCTTTTCTCTCTTTTTTTTCTCTCTTTTTTCTTTTTTTCTTTTTCTTTTTCTTTTTATAGGCTTCTTTGGCCTCTCTTTTTTTGGGGGGGGGGCTTCGTTGGCTACTTTTATTTTGATAAACTCACATGGGACAATGTTCTAATAATGATGATCATCACACTTTTATTTACTTACAACTCAATATTACAACTCGGTACTAGAACAAAGATATGAGTCTATATGAATGCCTTCGGCGGTGTACCGAGATGTGCAATGATCTAGCGTAGCAATGACATCAAACAACGGACAAGCCATGAAAACACCATGCTAGCTATCTTACGATCATGCAAAGCAATATGACAATAAATGCTCAAGTCATGTATATGATGATGATGGAAGTTGCACGACAATATATCTCGGAATGGCTACGGAAATGCCATGATAGGTAGGTATAGTGGCTGTTTTGATGAAGATATAAGGAGGCTTATATGTGATAGAGCGTATCGTATCACGGGATTTGGATGCACCAGCGAAGTTTGCACCAACTCTCGAGGTGAGAAAGGGCAATGCACGGTACCGAAGAGGCCAGCAATGATGGAAGGGTGAGAGTGCTTATAATCCATGAACTCAACATTAGTCATAAATACCTCACAGACTTATTGCAAAAATCTATTAGTCATCGAAACAAAGTACTACGCGCATGCTCCTAGGGGGATAGATTGGTAGGAAAAGACCATCACTCGTCCCCGGCCGCCACTCATAAGGAAGACAATCAATAAATACCTCATGCTCCAACTTCGTTACATAATGGTTCACCATACGTGCATGCTACGGGAATCACAAACTTCAACACAAGTATTTCTACAATCCACAACTACCCACTAGCATGACTCGAATATCACCATCTTTATATCGCAAAACAACTGCAAGGAATCAAACATATCATATTTAGTGATCTACAAGTTTTATGTAGGATTTTATGACTAGCCATCTGAATGACCAATTCCTGTCATCTCTCTAAACAGATATAAGTGAAGCAAGAGAGTTTAATTCTTTCTACAAAATATATCCCCACGCTCTAACAAATATAAGTGAAGCAAAACAACATTCTACAAATGGCGGTTTTCTATGTGAAGAGAAACAGGCAATCCAAACTTCAAATGATATAAGTGAAGCACATGAAGCGTTCTATAAAGCCATACTCAAAAAATATAAGTGAAGTGCAATGAGAATTCTATAAATCAACCAAGTACTATCTCATACCAGAATGGTGCATAAAAGGAAAGTGAAAACTAAATGCAAAAGACGCTCCAAGATTTGCACATATCGCATGAACTAAACGAATCCGAAAACATATCGATACTTGTTGAAGAAAGATGGCATACCTTCTGGGGCATCCCCAAGCTTAGACGCTTGAGTCTCCGTGAATATTTACTTGGGGTGCCTTGGGCATCCCCAAGCTTGAGCTCTTGCCTCTCCTTCTTCTCCTCACATCGAGACTTCCTCAATCTTTGAACACTTCATCCACACAAAACTCAACAGAAAGCTCGGTAAGATCCGTTAGTATAATAAAAAAATCACTACTCTAAGTACTGTTGCAAACCAATTCATGTTTTGTTTTCACACTGTAGCTACTGTAATATAACTTTTCCATGGCTTAATCCACTGATAGAAATTGATAGTTTCATTAAAACAAGCAAACTATGCATCAAAAAACAGAATCTGTCTTAAACAGGATAGTGTGTAGTAATCTGAACATTCACCATACTTCTGGTACTCCAAAAATTCTGAAACAATTAGTAAAAATAAATAATTTGTATATAAAGACAGTGCAAAAAGTTTCATAACCATTTGACATTCCAGTAAAAAAATGTAGAATCGCGCACTACAGCCAAAGTTTTTGTCTTGCACCGCACAAACCAACAAGCAATGTAAACATCCTAAAGGCAAATCTTGGCACATTATTTTTGTGTTTAAACTTTATAAAAGCACATAACAGAAATAAATGACTCTCTAAAACTTCCGGGTTGTCTCCCTGGCAGCGCTTTCTTTAAAGTCATTAAGCTAGGCATATAGTGCTCAAGTAATGGATCCACACGGATCCCAAGGTATATCAAAGCCAATTTTAATTAACAATGATTTATGATTTAGTAGTGATCACAAAGTAACATATATCATGCAACAACGAAGTAACTCTCTTCCTATGCATCGGCATGTCATAAAAGAACAATTCATGCACACATAGTAAAGGCCAATGCATAGTATAAACAGTTTCTTGCAATTTTACCATATTGGAAACATGGAGAGGCAGAGATGTAGTTCCTCTCTCATAATAATTTCAAGTAGAAGCAGCAAGCACATGCATATATATCTATCAAAATCATCATGTGTGGTAGTGAAATGCAACCCATCAATATAATCCTTAATAAGGGCAAACTTCTCTGATATAGTGTAGTCGGGAGAATTCAAAAAGATATTAGGACTATCATGCGTGGGTGCAATAGCAACAATTTCATGTTTAATATAAGGAAGTATAGCAAGTTCATCTCCATAAGCATAATTCATATTGGCATCTTGGCCACAAGCATAGCAAGCATCATCAAAAAGGGATATTTCAAAAGAATCAACGAGATCATAACAATCATCATAGCAATCATCCTTCGGTAAGCACAAAGGGAAATTAAACAATATATGAGTTGAAGAGTTACTCTCATTAGAAGGTGGGCACGGGTAGCTAATCCGCTCTTCCTCCTTTTGTTCTTCGCTCTCCTCCTCATATTTTTCATCCAATGAGCTCAAAGTTTCATCAATTTCTTCTTCCATAGACTTCTGCAAAATATTTGTCTCTTCTCGGACAGCGGAGACTTTCTCAATAAATTCATCAATATCATAATTATATTTATAATTCTCATAGCAATATTTAAGGATAGCTAAATTTTTAGGTCTATAAACTAAATCATCAAAATCTTCAAACTCTTTAAACAAAGATTCAATTTCACAAGCACCCTTAAAAGCAACAAATTCTTCTATTCATTCCACATCATAGTAATCATATATACCATTAGCATAAGAAGCTAAGGTTTCATTATCATTAAATTCACATGAAAAGGGAAGGTGTGGAGCCTTCATCCTAGAGCAACAAGTATAATCATATCTCAAGCAGAGTTGTCAAGCATATCAATGCAACATGTAAATTTGATCCCATAATAGTTCCCCTTTCTGAGTCAAGCGATAATCCCTAAAGTATTCACGTTGATCCAACGTGTCTCCCATTATATAGTTGGATGGGGTTTTCTTAGGATTATCAAAGTAGTACATAATATCTTTCACATAATGAGCGTCGAGGGTTTTAGGAGGTTCCCCATCTCCATGAGTAGCAAATAAACCTATTTTTTTGGTATTTCTTGTTCCATATCCATAACTAAAGATAGATAACAACTTAGAACAGCAAATAAAAATTACTTAGTGATAAAGCAAACAAGCACACACGAGAATATTCACCCCATGCTATAACTCCCCGGCAACGGCGCCAGAAAAAGGTCTTGATAACCCACAAGTATAGGGGATCAATTGTAGACTCTTTCGATAAGTAAGAGTGTCGAACCCAACGAGGAGCTAAAGGTAGAAAAAATATTCCCTCAAGTTCTATCGACCACTGATACAACTCTACACATGCTTAACGTTTGCTTTACCTAGAACAAGTATAAAACTAGAAGTACTTTGTAGGTGTAATGGGATAGGATTGCAAGAATATAAGGAGAACGTAAATAAAAACTAGGGGCTGTTTTAGGTAAAGAAGCAATAAAGTTAGTATAGTGAGTGTGGAAAAGTGGGGGCAGGAGTTGCGAAATTGTCCCTAAGCAATTGACTACTTTACTAGACCGATAGCAAGTTTTATGTGGGAGAGGCCACTGCTAGCATGTCATCCCTAACTTGGAATTCTATGCACTTATGATTGGAACTATTCGCAAGCATCGCAACTACTAACATTTATTAAGGTAAAACCCAACCATAGTATTGTAGCGACCAGACCTCAGACGGTCCAATCTCTGTGCTCCGGTGTCATCCCTGGATCAGTAATGCTGACACCACACGGTACTTGAAGGATTTATAACAGAGTAGCAATCACACACTTATTACATCGAGTGTCTCAAAAGAGAAGTTATTATAATAAATATGGCTTAAGGCCATCTAATAATGATAACAGAGGAAGGCTTGGAAGATAAGTGAGTCCATCAACTCCAACGGCATCACTGAGTATAGAACCACGACCTAAAGGCACCTTACTCGTCGTCTGAAAAGTCTGCAACATGAACGTTGCATCCCGAAACGGGTCAGCACATGGAATATGCTGGCAATGTAACACATAGAGAGCAATGAAGGAATAAGGCTATACTACATGCATATTTGGCTGGTGGAAAGCTCTATGGTTACAATTTTGCGTAAAGCCAATTTTTCCCTACTACAAAGGAATACATTTTATTTAACTATCATGGTGGTTGTTAAACATTGAGAGTGTAGACACCCTCTCAATCCCAATTAAACATCATCATTAAAAGCCCAACAAAATTAATTAGAGTAACATGATGAGATTCACATGATAATCCAGGTACTAGATACTCAAGATGTCCATAACCGGGGACACGGCTAACCATGATTAGTTTATACACTCTGCAGAGGTTTGCACACTTTTCCCCACAAGACTCGGTCTGCTTTGTTGGGATTCTCGCACTACATGGTGTTTGAGAAACGGATGACCGAGACATAGTCTTTCAAAAGCGCTAGCACCTTACGATCGGGTAGACCGTTACACCTACTTTCCCCTACATCTGCTAGTCTACCACTGTAAGAGTTCGCACAACTTAGTCAACTATCCTAGAGCCCATAGTAGCTTGTGGCTGCACACGGAAGTTTCTAGTATGAATAATCTCATGATCCCTTTGAGCCTGGGTGGCGGTCCAAAAGAAAAACAGACAATCGCTGGAATACCCATGTGCCTTAATCCACCCAGATGTGTATTTAAGTTGCCACCTTAGATAAACCATTAATTTAACAAACTCACATCTGTCATGGATACACTCACCCAATCCACGTCTACTAACATAGCATGGCATAGTAAGCAAACGTTGAAGTAACTCCCAAAGGTTTGATAATAACAGGTAATAGGTACTACCTCATCTACTTCCCAAACCCAACAATTTAATTAGATGATAATCATGCAATGTGTGAGGATTGATCTAATGCAATAAGAACTAGGTAATAGGAAGTATGATCAAAGTGTTACTTGCCTTGCTGATGATCCGCAGAACCTAGCGACTTGAAGTAGCAAGCGGCGCACTCCGGGTACTCTATCGCAAACAAACAAGCATACAATAAGTACTCAACTAATGCACAGGTAAAACTCAAATAAGAGATCTAACCAGAAATTTCAACTTAAGAACACCAGTTGGCAAAAAGAATCAAATCGAACGAAGCAACGAAAGACAAACGGCAAAAGAAACAAGCTTCATTTACTAATATGGATCTAGGTCAAATTTTACAGAGGCAAAAACTTGTTTGAGTTGATTAAACAGAAAGAGGGTTTCGAGATGAAACTCCAGGCGCTTGAATCGCCTGATTTCGATAAACGAGCGAAAAGTTATACTAGAACGAACATCGGACCAGAAATCACGATCAGAAAAATCGCGGAATAAATCCGAGAAAAAGAAAAACGACAAACAGATTAACGAACGAACGTTCGTTATCTGGATCTAAACGATGAACGCGTTCGTTAAAACGAACGAACAAGGGAACGCTTGCTAATTACACTAAATCGGAAAAAAACGATCTACTAAAAAAACGGAAACTAAAAAAAACGAACGAAAACCGGCGAAAACCAACGGTTTTCTAAAAAAAACGGCGGCGGCGAGATCGACCTCGTCATCGGCGGAGGAGCTCCGGCGGCGGCGGGCGGCGGGGCGGCAGCGACGGGCGGCGGCGGTGGGCGGCTTGGGGCTAGGGTTTGGGGGCGGCGGCGGCTTTGGGCTGGTCGAGCCCCGGGGTCGCGCTATATAAAGGCCTCGGCCAGGGAGTCCTGGCCGGACACGGCCCGTAGGTCGGTTCGCTCCTTTTTTTATTACGCGCAGAAAAACAAACAAAAGGAATACTAAACAGACTCCAAAAATCCCGAATAAATTTTTCCCCGGCTTCTAAAATCAAGCCGCACAGGATGAACATTTATTTGGGCCTAAATGCAATTTTGAAAAACGCAAATTTTTCCTAAATTCAAATAAAATAGCAAATAAAACAAAAATAAAATCTTATTTGATTTTATTATTAAATCCTCAATATTTCTTTATTTTGGGAAAGTCATTTTATTCCCTCTCTCATATTTTTATAATAGAAATAATTGAAGGTAAAATAAATAAAATCAAATGATCCTATTTTCAAAATTTGAGAAAACTCAAATATGAAAATAACGAAATCCCCAGCTCTCTCCGAGGGTCCTTGAGTTGCGTAAAATTTCTAGGATCAACCAAAATGCAATAAAATATGATATGCAAAGATGATCTATTGTATAACATTCCTGTCACACCCTAGCTAGTTCATGCATTAGAGTGTTGCATCATGTTTATTTTCCCAGAAAACTGAAATGGGGATGACAGAACCCCCAGCACCCCCCCCCCCGGAACAACTAGGGTTTACTAAAAACTTTTTCAATGAACCTGAAATGCCCTTCTAAAAAGTCCACCCTTTTTGTTTTGGGTTAAAACCTTTAAAAAAATAGTGCACACTTTTCTAGGACATCATAAGGTCATTGGATTAATTCATTACTAATTGCATTTGGGCAATTTAAATCCAATAAATATTTTAAAATGCCCAAATAATCCTGAAAGTAATTTTAGGCTGTTGAGAATATTTTCAAATGTGCGTCTGAATATTTTCAGGGTTTTCCTAAATGAAATAGTATTTTTACTATTTCAAAACACAAAACAGAATAAATAGAAAACAGAAAAAGAGAGAGAAAGGAAACTAACCTGGCAAGCCACCAGCCGGCCCACCTGGCGGCCCAGCACTGTGCTGGCCCATGCCAGCCAGCTGCTTCGTCCCCGCCAGGCAGGCAGGGAGGTGACGCCGGCGCGCGAGAGCTCGCCACCGCGCCACCTGCTTGCCGCTCACGCCCGTGGGACCTTGGGCGAGCTCCACGTCGCCGCCCCGACCCCGCAGACACACCCATTCTCCCCCTGTCTCTCTCCCTCGCCCTCTCCCACCATGGCCGACGCCCCTGCTACTGCACCGTCGTCGTAGCCGCACCCTCCATCATCCTCACGCTGCGCCACCGTGTCCACGAGCTCTGCCGTCATCGACTACGTCGAGCAGGCTGAGCCCCGAGCGCTCGCCCGCTCTGGAGTCGCCCCGACCCCGTCTTCCCCAACTCCGGCCACCGGAGATCCCCTCCGCCTTCATCGCAGCACCAGCTCGTCCCCGACCTTGCCGACTGCTTCAACGTGACCCCCGTGAGCTCAGCCACCTCCCCATCCTCTCTGTTTGCCTTCTCTAGCACCGCAGCGACCGCGCCAAGCTCGGCCGCACCCACCGCCGCCACCGCACGTCGCCGTCGTGGCCACAGCCATGTTGGCTCGCAACCGAGCATGTCATCATCTTCAACGCACTCGCAGGAGCCCGTAGCACCCCCGCACGCTCCTCGCCGTGCCTCCTAGCGACTAGTTCGACCTTGCCCGAACTCCGGCAGCCGCAACGCTCGTCGCCGGCGTCGTTTCCGGTGACCCTGAGCCCAGCCATTGACACCACTCGACGCGGCTTGCTCCTAGCTACGCGTGGGAGGTCTCCGCCGTCCATTTGGTTGCAGGAGTGCAAAACCCGCACTGCCCCGCCGCGTCTGGCCTCGCCGGCGGCTAAACGCCGGCGAGTTTCACTCCGCTAACCCAGTTTGACCCCCCAGACTCACTGACGTGTGGGCATGCCACTGTTTAATTTAGAATTAGATTAGTTAACACTAATTACTTTAGTTAATCTGACATGTGGGCCCAGGCCCTAACTAACCTAGTTTAGTGCTAACGAAACACTAACTAACTCTGTTAGTTAGTTGTTACACTGATAGACGGGGCCCACCGGTCAGGTTTGACCTAGGCTAGCGCCTTTGACCTGCTGACATCACCCTGATGCAATGCTGACGCAATAACTCAATTACTGGAATTATTCTTATATAGGAAATTCTAGAAAATATTGCAAACTTCAAAAATTCATAACTTTTAATCTGTAACTCCAAATGCAAAGATTTATATATGAAATTTGATCAGAAAAATTCAATCTTTCCATCTGTAATGGTTTCATGCATGACAAAAACTTTAAACTTGTTGTTTAGGTGAAACAAGCTAATACACTTATAATGCTTAAGAACATAAGCTTCCATTTGAATCTTTGATTCAAATGGACCCAAACCAACTTGTTTCACATTGCATTAGGCAGGACACCTCATATTGCCATGTCATAGCATGCATCATATTGTTGCATATTGCCATGTGATGATTGTGTTCTGTGGTGTCTTTCGTGGTAGGTTCTGCCTCCGAGGATATTTCTGAGTATCCAGCTGAAGGGCAGTACCCTACTACTACTCCATCAGGCAAGCAGCCCCATTGATCATATCGATACAATCCCATGTTCTCGCTTCTGCTCTCATTTACTGCATTAAGACAACAACGTTTCAAACTGCTGTGTGCTGCGGTAGTTGAACCCTTACCCTTTGCATGACATGTCATTGCCACAGTAACTAGATGAAACCCACTAGCATGTGTAGGAGTTTATTGAGCCATGTATGTGTTTCCTACCTTGCTATGCCTGCTATGCTTAGAGTTGTGTCAGGGCTGGTTCATCTGGGTGATGGGCTAGAGTGAAATGATTACATTGGTAATGTGAGGGATGTGTTGAACATGTTTTGGTAAAGGTATCGATGAGAGGCCATGTAGGAGTACACGGTGGGTTGCTTCATTGAGGCCGTCCCTAAGAACTGAGATCTGTATGCGTGATTTAAGAATCAGCTACTACCACACATTGGGCCCTGAAATATGACCCCGCTCGACTTACTGACCCCTCTCGTCCTCTGTCCAGGATTTGGAACTAGTTTCTGGTGTTTATAGGTTATGTGTTGGCGGTCGTGCGTAGCGCTGACCCTAGGTGTGGGCTATGATGCGGTAGATACACCATGGCCGGGTATGTCGGGCGCCCGTTTGGCGTCTCGGGACCCTGTACACATCGTTTGGGGCCGTTGAGGACACCCCGGCCGGATTTCCTTGCGGATGGAACCAGAATAGGCGATAAACCTGGACTAGAGACTTGTGTGGTTGGTCAGGTCATGGTCTACACCCACGTCGGCTTTTGCTTGAAGTCTGCCGAGCACATGTAGCGTGCAGACACGAAGTGGTGGAAACATGTGTGACGAAGTACACCCCTGCAGGGTATAAACTATTCGAATAGCCGCGTCCGCGATAAAGGACTACTTGGTTGCCTATACAGTTCATAGACAAGTTAATGGTTATGTTGGTGTACAAAAAGAGGGGTACACTTTTTGTACCCCTATAACTGTGCACAGGCAGTCGGAGCCACGGGCACCACCACACTGAGCAAGGCTAGGGAGGTGAGCCAAGGTAAGGCCGAAGCTCAGGAGAAGCAGAACGACGCCAAGACCAAGACCACAAAGAGCAAAGGGGACGAAGCGGACCCCCCCCCCCGGCAAGATCCTTGCCGGGAGGCGGTTTTAGCAAACCCGGCAAGACCCTTGCCGTGGCAGCTCGCCCCACACCTACGGAGTAAGTCACCCTTGAGTCCACTGCCCCCATGGGGCAAGGATTCGGGAGACATCCCCGTGGTGGCATGCAGATCTTTGTGAAGACATTCAAGATCAGATACACCCTTTAGAAGATGATGATCCTTGGCGGGATCCCAGCCAAGGAGGACCACAAGGCCCCCGGCAAGAGCCTTGCCGGGGATGACAGCAGGCGCCACGGCAAGACCCTTGCCGGGGCCCCGGCAAGGCCCTTGCCAAGAACACCCGTAGGGCCACCATCAGGCCCACGCCAGTCAAACCTCCACCACCGTTCGCATGCAGCTGCCGACCCAACCAGCTGGGCAGGCACCTGCGTGGCGGCATGCGGATCTTTGTCGAGACCCACCATTGCGCCACCTCAGCTGCCTGCCTGCCCACATGGCACCGCCGGTGCCGCTGGTCAGGGCACGTGTTGACACGAGAGGGAGCGGCAACGGACGAGATAGGGCTCTCCCCCGTCCCCGATAAAGCAGGGACACCTGGGCAAGATGCATTAAATGCGCCTTGTCATGTAATGCAAGGGATAACCTCACATCACTGTACCCTTTCCACCTCCTGTGTGCCACTGTGGCAACCCCTTTCCTATAAAAGGAGGCCCGAGGCGACCAGGAGGAGGATTCGGCTTTTTTGAGCTCCTCACGCCCCATAGCTAGCTCAAGAACACAGATATACAATCCACCAAAGCAGGAGTAGGGTTTTACGCAACCTCGCGGCCTGAACCTGGATAAACGAACCGTGTGCTATCTGTTTGATCCGCTCTTCTCACAACCCCGCGCCCCGCAACCGTAGTATGGATTATTGTGATCCCATAGGTGTCATTCCCACCAACATCTTTGGCATGCCAGGTAGGGGGCGCAGTTGTGAGAATCGGCTTTAGCAGTTAGTTCGACGCTTCTTCATTGTCATGGCACCCAAGAAGAAGACGACGGTGGCGGTTGGCCCGTCAGAAGCCGGACATCCCGTCCCGACACGGGCGAGCAGCGGACCGGTCGCAGAAAGGACCCGAGGCACCATTCGCGAACACCAACACCGTCCCAGCAGCCGGAGTTTGGGAGGCGGCGATGTTCGTGCGCCTGGTAATGGGCCGCACACCGCCAAATCCAAAGACGGAGCCAGGCCCTCCGCGGGTGGCGCGGGGCCTTGCAAGATCGCTGCCACCCCGCCCGAAGGCGATTGGAGGGCCTCCAAGACTCCCACGCCGGCGCCGACGGCGCGCTCCTCTCAAGCGGCGCGCGACGAACGGCGTAATCACGCCGAAGACCCCGGGTGTCGCCGCGGGAAGAGCCCTGAGCGCCACTCCCGGGAGGTAGAAGACCTGCTCGCTCGCCAAGGCGCTGGTGAAGATGGCATGCGACCGCGGGGTCGTGAAAGAGCTCCTTCTGACATGGTCAGAAGTCGAAGCGTGTCGCAATCCGTGCAGGTTTCACTGCCACCAATGCCAGCAGAAGCCCTGGCACGCGCGCAGTTGCTCCTCGATTTTCCTCCCACTACGGGGAAACTCAACGAATGGAGAGCCACTATCTGAAGCCTTGTTGCAGTGGCCAACAAAGACGAACCGAGTCCGGTGGAGCCCCCGGGTCAACTCTCCAACGGAGTCCCACGCACCAGTGGCAGGAAAGCCGGCGGCGCCGCGACCACGGTGCACTCGCCTCCTCCTAGCCCGGTGCCGCGGACACTAGCCCGTCGCGATGTTACGGGCGACGAAATCTCCATAGCGTCATCCGACCCGCGGACCCACTGTGACCAGCGCCAAGTCCTTCGGGAACGAGAACATGAAGATGCTCGAACCACTATCGAGCGCCGGCACGGAGCGCGCCACCAGTCAGACAGGCGAGCAGGTCCTGCTGTGAACCACCCGACACCGGAGAGCCCTGGAGGCCTACCTTACGTGGTAGGCTGTCCGGCTTTTACCCGTGAGGTGCGGCAGTTCCAGTGGCCCACTCACCGCACCTTCAAACCTGACATGGGCGAAAAGTACAGCGGTAAGACCCACCCGTCTGAGTTCCTCAGCATCTACACCATAGCGATGCAAGCTGCCGGAGCCCGCGACGATAAGGTGCTTGCGAATTACTTTCCGTTGGCTCTTAAACCCAACACCATGTCATGGTTGATGCACTTGCCGGTAGACTCTATTTCCTCCTGGTCGGATTTGTGCCATGAGTTTGTGGGCGCCTTTACTGGAGGCCACCAAGCCCATGGCCAAGTGAGCGACCTGCACATCATTCCCCAGAAGGGAGGCGAGAGTCTCCGCAAGTATACACAGAGGTTCAGCCGGATACAGTACAATATCCCTGATGTTCACCCTGCCGCCATCATCAGTGCGTTCCATCAAAACGTGCGTAACCGCAAGATGCGCGAAGAGCTGGCAATGAACAAGGTGAAAGATGTAGCAGAACTCTATGTTCTTGCTGACAGATGTGCCCGGGATGAAGAGGGAAGGAAGTACCCCGATGAAGACGCCAGCGTGGAAACCGACTCCTCAGATGAAGATACTGCCGCCCCGGCGAAGAAGGGCCGGCGCCACAATAGGAAGCGCAAAGGTAAAGCCGTGCTTGCCGTCGAGGGATCTGATGACACCGGCTCCACCAAGAAAACCAAGGCAGATGACCCCGGCAAGGAAATTGCCGGATGTGTCGCCTGTCGGGCCTTGGCGGTTGCCGAGAAGCCAGGAAACTCCGACAAGCGATACTGCAAGATCCATCGCACCAAAGGCCATGCTCTCCAAGACTACCGACAGGTTGAGCTCCTCGCTGAGAAGCAGAGGGCTGAATATGAGAGGCGGGACAAGGAGAAGGGCCAAGACGGTGCTAAGGGGTCCGGCAAGAAGCGTGACGGCCAGGCGGGCCGTCGCGGCAAGGATAAACAACAGGAGAGGACCGCTCGGGGCCGTGACAAAAAGCCAGAAGACGACGATCACGAAGAGGACGACGAATCCGGCGACCAAGAGTTTCAGAAAGCTATAGAGGCCATGTGCGTCGACGGCAGCGCCTTGCTGCATACTTCTCACCGCCAGCTTAAACAGTGGGCGCAAGAGATTACAGCGGCAGAACCGTCGTTTGATGCCCAAAGGCCGCTGAAGTGGTCCAGCACACCTATCATTTTTGACACTGAGGATCACCCTGATCGCACTAGTGCGGTCAGGTGCTTGCCATTGTTGGTTTCACCAACAATACGCAACCTTAAGGTGACAAAGATGCTAGTCGATGGCGGGTCCGGTCTGAACTTGATCTCGCCTGCCGTGATCGAGAAACTGCAGATTCCTGATGGAGACCTCAAAGAGACGGGCACGTTTCAGGGGGTCAACCCAGGAAGGAGCCAACCTAAGGGAAAGGTCACGCTGCCCGTGACTTTTGGAAGCAATCTGAACAACATGACGGAGAGGATCGTGTTTGATGTTGCCAAGATCCCCTTGCCTTACAACGGGATCATTGGCCGCCCAGCGTTGGCCAAGTTCATGGCGGCGTCACACTATGCCTATAACACCCTGAAGATGCCAGGACCTGTGACGATCATCACCATCCCCTCCAATAAGAAAGATGCGCTGATTTGCACTGACCAACTATACCAGCAAGCAGTTGCAGCAGCTGCCGCCACTAGGGCACTTGCTCCTGCCGCTGGGACCCCGGGAGGGAAGAAGAAGAAGACCGGTGAGACCTCGGACACCCACTCCGGCAAGCGCACCTCTTCAGAGTGTAGCGCTCCCGTCGAGGACATGCTAGAGAGCTCCACCGGTGGAAACAAGAAGCCTAGGGCCATACGCCGAGAACCAAGAAGGTTTCTGTCAATGAGGACGGCATGGGAGGGGCTTTCACCATAAGCTCCACCCTTGATGACAAATAGGAAGACGCGCTCGTCACCTTCCTGCGGGCGAATGTCGATGTGTTTGCATGGCAAGCTTTCGACATCCCCGGCGTTCCCAGGGAGGTGATTGAGCACCACCTTGCTGTCTGTCCTCATGCGCGGCCCGTCAAGCAGAAGGTCAGAAAGCAAGATTTGGAACGACAAGAGTTCATCACAGAGGAGATCCAGAAACTGGAAGCAACGGGTTTGGTAAGAGGAGTGCTCCATCCAGCGTGGTTGGCCAATCCGGTCGTAGTGCGCAAGGCTAATGGGAAGTGGAGGCTGTGTATTGATTACACAGATATCAATAAGGCTTGTCCTAAGGACCCCTTCCCGTTGCCGCGCATCGACAAGATTGTTGACTCCACAGCTGGGTGTGATCTGTTATCATTCCTCGATGCCTACTCCGGCTACCACCAGATCTTCATGACAAGAGAAGACGAAGAGAAAACAACATTCATCACCCCATGTGCTATGTATTGTTTCATGTGGATGCCTTTCGGGCTGAAGAGTGCTGGTTCGACGTTTGCAAGGGCGGTCCGGATTGGTTTTGAACCCCAGCTCCATAGAAATATGGAAGCTTATATGGATGACATAGTGGTCAAAACCAAGGACAAGGCAACCCTCTTACCGGATTTGCAAGAAACATTTGCAAACCTGCGCAAGATCAATCTCAAGCTGAACCCTGAGAAGTGCGTCTTTGGCATCCCGTCCGGCAAGCTTCTCGGGTTCTTTGTATCACAGCATGGGATAGAGGCCAATCCGGACAAGATCAAAGCTATAGAGAAGATTGAAGCACCCAAGCGAATCAAGGATGTGCGTCGGCTTGCTGGTTGCGTCGCCGCCATGGGCAGATTCATTTCCAAGTCTGCCGAGCGCGCCCTTCCCTTTTTCAAGATCCTGAAAAAGGCGGGCCCGATGGAGTGGATGCTAGAAGCCGAAGCAGCATTGCAAGATTTGAAGAAGTACCTCTCCTCCGCGCCAATACTAGTTGCGCCTAGGCCACAGGAGCTGTTGCTGCTATACCTAGCGGCAACGAACCAGGTGGTCAGCGCCGCACTAGTGGCGCACAGAGAGGTTGACGACGAGGTAATGGCAGCAACAGAGCCCGACACCACCAATGCAGAGACGACACAGCCAGTTGAAGTGCCGCCGAAGAAGAAAATGATGTAGCACCTGGTCTACTTTGTTAGTTCCCTCCTGCAGGGAGCTAGATCAAGGTACTCCGGCGTGTAGAAACTGCTCTTCGGCCTTCTTATGTGTAACGCCTCGAGACCGATGTGCCAGGTGTCTTCCAGTTATTCGCCGTCGTTGCCATGTCATTTGCTTGCGTGTTGCATTTCATCATGTCATCATGTGCATCGCATCATCATGTTTTCAAAACCTGCATCCGTCTGGGTTCCCCCAGTTACCTCCGTTGTTCGTTCTGAGCCCAGCCACACTTGCACGCGCCCGCGGCATGTCTGAAATAGTATTTTATAAGTGGCCGGAAAATGTTCTCGGAATGGGATGAGAGTTGACGTGTGGCCTTATTTTAGTGTATCTAGACCGCCTGTCAAGTTTCATCACATTCGGAGTTTGTTTGATAGCCCAACCATTAAACTATAGCGGCAATATAGTCGGTCTAAACGTCGGACGTTTTCGGTCTCCGAAAACAATTGCTGGGCCTTTCTCTCTTCTCTTTTCTCAGTCTGAGGCTTCTGCACAGTCTACCTCTCACTGCCAGGCCCTACCTAACCTCTCTCGTCAGTCCGCGGACCTCCTCCCGCGCGCGTCCGAAATCTGTCCTGAACCCAACCCGGACAGTCATTACCGCTGTGTCCGGATCATCCCCTAACGTCTACAAAACGTCTCCGTTTTGTTTATTGGGCTCCCTAACTATTTTTTTCGTCCGTCCGATTACGATCGGAGGGACGGATTAGCCCCTACCTAAAATCCTATTGCTATATATATAGTGGCAACCCTAGACAAATCCTTAAATTCTAGCCCGCTTGTCCCATCCATTCCGTGCCCGCCGCCGCCACCATCTTCTTGGGAATCTGTGATGGCCAACCTCCAGCCGCCACCCACTCTCCCTTGAACCCTCCATCGAGCGAACAAGAGCATCACCCGATCCCCTTTGCGCCATCCACCCCATCGATCCGCTTGGCCCTCCCCGCAAGCAGCCTCGCAAGCGCCCTGGCATCCCTCGCCGTGCCCCGTCTCTCAAGCCCCGCCATCCCCGCCGACGACCAAGTCCAGTAGCGCTGCCTGTCGCTCGTGGCCGGTGGCCTCAACCACCAGGGCGCCGCCGCCGGACCAACAGGTCCCCTGCCTCATGCCCCTTTTTCCTTTTCCTGAATCTCCTGCTCCTCTAACCTCTGGCTTATGTCCCGTTTGATCAAGTTGCCGCCAGGGAATCCCACGATGGATCTCCGGCCATCGTGCCCGCCTGGATCGGCCCTGGATCCGTCACCGTCGACCAAAGCTCCGTCCCGTTCCGACCATCTCCATTTGTTTCCCCGTTCCCGGCGCCGATGTGGAGCCGTGCCGCCTGTAGCCGCGCCAAGATGTCGCTGCTGCTCTGCTTTTTGGCGAACAAAGGGCATGCGCCGCCTCCTTAAGCTTCGCCCGCGCGCCACTTCGTCGGAGAACACTGTCACGCGCCTGGACCCGCTCGCCTTCGCCGTTCCTCCTTCGCCGCCTGGATCCGGCCCCTTCGTCCGTCCTCGCCGAAGTGCGCGCCAAATTCCTCGTCGTGCCGCCTCGTCAAGTGCCGCTGCTACTCTGCTTCGTTCGAACCAGGAAGAGGACGAACGCTCGCGTTGACCGCATCCAGCGCCAAGGCCAGCCTGTTTCCCCTCCAAAGCCAGCCTGCCTGGGCCTCCCCCCCGATCTGGGCTTGGCCCATGGTGAGGCCATCCCCAGTGCCTCATTTTTTCCCTTCCACTGTTGGGCTGCCCAGTTTCGGCCCGTGACTTTTTTTTTCCTGCTGCGATTTTGTGTTTTTCCAATGTTTTACAAATTTGCAGAAAAGCCCTTGTGGATCATGCATATAATAACTCCCAATTGGTGCATCGGATTAAAATGATTTATATAAGAAATTTTATTAGAATTTCATCTAGTTTAATAATATGCAACTTCCATCCATGTTAAAAATGCTTAAACTGTTGTTTGCATTAATTTACTCCTATGCCATGCTAAAATGATTTAATTCATAACTAAATAACCGTAGCTCCAAATTAAATAAACTTTATATGTTAATGGGGTAGAAAAATGCCTAGATTATCTTGATGGATTTACTTTGCATGTTTAACTACTCTAAAATTATGTTTAGGGCAGAACAGTACCAAATCTATAATATGCTCATGAGGAGTTTCCGGAATTGTTATTCGTTGCTTCCGGCCTCATTTAAACTTGCCTAGATTAGATAGTTTCATCATGCTTCACCTCTTGCCATGCTAGCAACATTTAATATTGTTGGGTACATAAACGAGAGAGTACTAAATAAGTCATGTGGTGTTTTCTTCAATATGCAACTCCGTTGCATAATGAGCTCCACTTAATTTGTAGGATTGTTTGTGCACTTTTCCATGCCATGCTTCATTAAACCGGACATGCATCATACTTGATTGTGCATCATGCCATGTTCATGTCGTGGTTGTTTACTATGTTGTTTGCTTCTTTCCGGTGTTACTTCTACAGGTTGGTTCCGTTAACGTCGGGTTTGTGAGGACCCGTTCGACTACGCCCGTTTGTCTCCTTCATGGACTCGTTCTTCTTCCTTGCGGGATTTCAGGCAAGATGACCATACCCTCGAAATCACTTCTATCTTTGCTTGCTAGATGCTCGCTCTTTTGCTATGCCTATGCTGCGATACCTACCACTTGCTTATCGTGCCTCCCATTTTGTTGAACCAAGCCTCTAACCCACCTTGTCCTAGCAAACCGTTGTTATTTTGTTGGGATATCACGATATATAGCTTTGCTCAGCCCCTCTTATAGCATTGTTAGTTGCAGGTGAAGATTGGAGCTTGTTCCATGTTGGAACATGGTTATTTTGTTGGGATATCACGATATATCTTATTTAATTAATGCATCTATATACTTGGTAAAGGGTGGAAGGCTCGGCCTTATGCCTGGTGTTTTGTTCCACTCTTCCCGCCCTAGTTTCCTTCATATCGGTGTTATGTTCCCGGATTTTGTGTTCCTTACGCGGTTGGGTTATAATGGGAACCCCTTGACAGTTCGCCTTGAATAAAACTCCTCCAGCAAGGCCCAACATTGGTTTTACCATTTGCCACCTAGCCTTTTTCTTTCCCCTTGGGTCGGCCAGCCCAAGGGTCATCTTTATTAAACCCCCGGGCCAGTGCTCCTCTGAGTGTTGGTCCAACCCAGAGCACCGTGCGGGGTCGTCCCTTGGCAACTTGGGTTACGTTGGCTCCCGTACGCTTAGCTTCTTCGGTGTGCCTTGAGAACGAGATATGTGCAGCTCCTATCGGTATTTGTCGGCAGAGTGGGTGGTCTTGCTGGACTTGTTTTACCATTGTCGAGGATGTCTTGTAACCGGGATTCCGAGTCTGATCAGGTCTTCCCGCTAGAAGGAATATCCTTCGTTGACCGTGAGAGCTTGTGATGGGCTAAGTTGGGACACCCCTGCAGGGATTTGAACTTTCGAAAGCCGTGCCCGTGGTTATGGGCAGATGGGAATTTGTTAACGTTCGGTTGTAGAAAACCTGAAGTTGACCTTAATTAAAATACATCAACCGCGTGTGTAACCGTGATGGTCTCTTTCCGGCGGAGTCCGGGAAGTGAACACGGTGTTGGAGTTATGCTTGACGTAGGTTGTTCTAGGATCACTTCCTGATCATAGTTGTTCGATCGTGCTTTGCCTTCTCTTCTCTCTCTCATTTGCGTATGTTAGCCACCAAATATGCTAGTCGCTTTCTGCAGCTCCACCTCATACCTTTACCTTACCCATAAGCTTAAATAGTCTTGATCGCAAGGGTGTGAGATTGCTGAGTCCCTGTGACTCACAGATACTTCCAAAACCAGCTTGCAGGTGCCGATGAGTCCGTGCAGATGATGCAACCAAGCTCAGGAGGAGCTTGATGAAGATCTTGTCCTTTGTGTTGTTTCGTTCTAGTTGATCAGTAGTGGAGCCCAGTTGGGGTCGATCGGGGATATGTGTAGCATTTGGGGTAGTCTTCTTTTATTTTGGTTCCGTAGTTAGACCTGGATTGTATCTGGATGATGTAATGCTTTATTCATGTAATTGTGTGAAGTGGCGATTGTAAGCCAACTATGTATCTTTTTCCCTTATGTATTACATGGGTTGTGTGAAGATTACCTCACTTGCGACATTGCTTTCAATGTGGTTATGCCTCTAAGCCGTGCTTCGACATGTGGGAGATATAGCCGCATCGAGGGCGTTACAAGTTGGTAATCAGAGCCTTCCTCGACCTTAGGAGCCCCCTGCTTGATCAAATAGCTGGCGTTGTTGAGTCTAGAAAAATGTTTTGAGTCATTTAGGAATTATATATCGGAGAGTTAGGAATTCTTTTTACTCCCCAGTTCCTTCATCGCTCTGGTGAGGCATCCTGACGTAGAGTTTTGACTCTTCTTTTCTCAAATTTCACTAAAAAATTTAGGATCATGCGGGTATCTTGGAATCGTTCCGATCGATTTGTGACGAGAACATTGTTCTTGGTGCCTCCTGTCATTTAGGGGTTGTGGCAGTGTCCCGGGGAGTTGAGCTCCGAGGTGTTGTCGTCACAATTTTATCATTGCAGTTCTGGAATACCTGAGTTTAGTTTCGCCGACATCGAAAATCTCTTTTATGCAGTTGTTGGTGAGATAACCTCGACGCCACCCAGTACTGGGGCGGGAGTTCGGGAGTATTGCCATAACTTGTAGAACGGATGCTTTTCGAAGGTTGAGGTAGATGATTTCTGAAGGTTTCTTGGTTATGTGTTGAAGGATGGATACAGCTGGATGTAGGATTTGTTAGTTTTGGGTGAGATATTATGCCTCCCCTGTATCCCCAACACCTGATTGCATAACCGGGAAAATTTCGGGAGTTCCTAAGCAGGAATTCAAGTATCTCTTAGGATATCTTTCCGACAGATGTATGATATGGAATTGGGGTTCGACGTCTAGTGGTCCGCCTATCCACGGTTGGTTTTACAGTGGTCTCGTTGTGTCTTAAAGAGTCCTTGGCTATGCCGACTCGGGGACGCTTCGTATGTCATGTGCACTGCCTTGTACATGATGGTGCTGTACGATCGAGCCCGTGTAGGCCCCACCACGAAAACTTCGGACGAAATCTCTATCATATGTTTGTTCCGGCTTATTTTGCAAGCCAATTCTTTGTTTTTTTTTTGTTTTTGAGTTGTGGTATTCGAGTTGCTTCGAAGTCAAATGTTGATTCCATACCTGTTCCTAAGCGGTGTTCTCATACTCCGATGTGAATACCAATCCTTCTTGATTATCGAGATTGTCATGTAAATCCTTTTCAACCAGTGTGTTTCTCTTCAAGTGGTTCCAATTATTTTAACACCCGCAAGATCAACTCAAGTCTTCTCAATGTTGTTTGTTTCATCCGTCCCAAGTTGCCTTTGTTTTTCCCGCCCTCCCTCCCTTGTTTTCTCCGAGGACTCAAATTTTTTACTCAACTATCCTTTTATTGATGGGAAGTCTCTCCATTCCTTTTCCGTCAATGTTCTTATCCGGTGATTCTCGGGAAGATTCTAACGAAGCTTCAAGTTCGTCACTCTTCACTCGTTCTCTTCTCCGGTGGATTCAAATCAAGCTTTCGGTGTTTGATCATATTCTTTTCCTTATTTCAAATGTCTTCTCTTGCCGGTGCACTTCTCAATCATTAACTTTTCATTATTCATTTGTTCCGGAGTGCTAAAGATATCTCGAAGATTCGTGTTCCCACTCTGCATTCGTTCAAGATCTTTCGAGGTTGTTATCTCATTCAAGCCATTTAAATTCAACTGGTGCATTCTCTCTTTTAGATCGTTCTACGGAGTTTATTTTGAGTGGGCCCTAACCCACAGGTCTTTTCCCAGGATCTTACCTGACTCTTCTTATTTTCCCGGCGTTACTCTCAAATTCTTTTCGAAGTTTGACGTAAGAATGAGTTATCATCAGTCAGATGCCTTTCTCCAAGATCGGCTAAATTCTTTTCATCGTTGGATCAACCTTCCATTTTTCATCCCGGGGTATCTCAACAATTTGGTGGTGTTTCTCATCGTCATTCTCATATTTTGAAGACCGAAGAAGAGTTTCTCTTTAATCTTGCTCCATTCTCTTCAAGATTCATGGTTCTAGCTTGATGCCATCCTCTCATAATTGTTTTGATTGTGAGAATTCTTTTACCCACCCGGAGCTTTTCATGAGTTGTTCCCATTTTTTTCCTCCGAAGGCCATCTTTTCAAATATTATTCATTCTCAGCTTTCAGCTATGATTCTCCAAATCTTACCGGTGCATCATTCAAATATTCTCTAACCAATTCATGATCTCTTCGTTCTCATGTATCTAAATTCTCTCAAGCATCTTCGTTCATTTGCAAATTCTTCCCGGTGTTTCGTTATCTTTTATTCATTCTTTTTCAATCCTTATGGTGGTTCTTTTAAGATTTCTCTTTCTTCTTTATCATACCAATTCATTCGTTGTTTCGATTCCACCGGTGGTTCGTTGAAGACCTTCTCAAGTTGGCGTCATATCTATCCTAATCCTTTCTTCGAGAATAAGTTGTATGTGATCCGTTGGTTGTCATCAATCTAAATTGGTGAAGGTTAAGCATAATGTAATTCTTATTCTTGTTTTTCGAGTAAATTCAATTCTTGCTTTCTAGAGATTCATCGAGTAAATCCATCTATTCATTGCAAGTCTTCGCCGTGTTTTTTTTCAATTTCCCTTTCATTTCGATTGATCATTCTTTTGTTATCGGAGTTCTTCATGGAGGTTCTACATGATGGTTCATCTAAGATTTAATTCCTTTTCGAAGTGTTCATTGAGATTCTTTTCAGAGGAGCTCAATCATTCTTCATCTTGCAATACGGAGTGCAATTCTTTCTACCGTATCATTGGAGGTGGTATTATGTCACTCTTGACAATTTGAGTTCGTGTTTCATGATACAACGATTGTCAAGAATGAGATAGTTAAACCCACCAATTTCTTCGAGCATGAGCTCTTCTCAATCCATCAATTGCTTTGTTGGAGTTATCTTGGGTTATATTTCACCTAAAGCTTTCCCTAAGGATTGTTGCTATTTATGGTGCTTATAAATGACCCAAGTTCTTCATTTATCCTCCCGCTGATATAAGTTCTCGTCTCCTTTTGGTATCAATCCAATCTATCGTTTTCATTAGTGGCAGAGTTTCACCTTAAGTTTTGAGATGTTCTCCATAAGCCCACTACAAGCTTATCTTTTCGTTGTTGGTTTTCCAACAACTCCGTTCGAACTTTCTCCTAAAGATGCTTTTGCAAGCTCATTCTAGGTAGAAGATGTCGTTTTCTCCTCCATTCATTCCATTCCATTTCTCTCTTTTCTTCCGGAGGCTTTGTGTTGCTGTTCTCTTCAACCCTTATTCTTGTTCTTGTCAGGACCTTGTTCTTTTCGTGCTTATCCAATTAAACAGAGTGGTGTGCCCTTTTGCTCGAGTTCTTTCATATTATCAAGCCTTGCATATCCTTTCAACCGAAGTGCTACCTGAATCGGTTCTTTCTTATTCCTCTTTCTTAACGGAGTGCTTTCAACTTTGTTCTTCTCCGTTGCTTTCTTTATTTCATTTTGCTCAACCTTTTCAAGGTTCTTTGGTCTCACTCGTTTGTCAAAGGAGCAACTTAGTTTTACCTCTTCTCTTCCTTTTCCGTTTACCTCCGGTGCCATTCTAGATCTCGGGACGAGATCCTCTCGTAGTGGTGGAGTGTTGTAACGCCCCGAGACCGATGTGCCAGGTGTCTTCCAGTTATTCGCCGTCATTGCCATGTCATTTGCTTGCGTGTTGCATTTCATCATGTCATCATGTGCATCGCATCATCATGTTTTCAAAACCCGCATCCGTCCGGGTTCCCCCAGTTCCCTCCGTTGTTCATTCTAAGCCCAGCCACACTTGCACGCGCCCGCGGCATGTCCAAAATAGTATTTTATAAGTGGCCGGAAAATGTTCTCGGAAAGGGATGAGAGTTGACGTGTGGCCTTATTTTAATGTAGCTAGACCGCCTGTCAAGTTTCATCGCATTCGGAGTTTGTTTGATAGCCCAACCGTTAAACTATAGCGGCAATATACTCGGTCTAAATGTCGGACGTTTTCGGTCTCCGAAAACAGTCGCCGGTCCTTTCTCTCTTCTCTTTCCTCAGTCTGAGGCTTCTGCACAGTCTACCTCTCACTGCCAGGCCCTACCTAACCTCTCTCGTCAGTCCGCGGACCTCCTCCCGGGCGCGTCCGAAATCTGTCCCGAACCCGACCCGGACAGTCGTTACCGCTGTGTCCGAATCATCCCCTAACGTCTACAAAACGTCTCCGTTTTGTTTATTGGGCTCCCTAACTATTTTTTTCGTCCGTCCGATTACGATCGGAGGGACCGGATTAGCCCCTACCTAAAATCCTATTGCTATATATATAGTGGCAACCCTAGACAAATCCCTAAATTCTAGCCCACTTGTCCCATCCATTCTGTGCCCGCCGCCGCCACCATCTTCATGGGGATCTGTGCTGGCCAACCTCCAGCCGCCACCCACTCTCCCTTGAACCCTCCATCGAGCCAACCAGAGCATCACCCGATCCCCTTTGCGCCATCCACCCCATCGATCCGCTTGGCCCTCCCCGCAAGCAGCCTCGCAAGCGCCCCGACATCCCTCGCCGTGCCCCTCTCTCAAGCCCCGCCATCCCCGCCGACGACCAAGTCCAGTAGCGCTGCCTGTCGCTCGTGGCCGGTGGCCTCAACCACCAGGGCGCCGCCGCCGGACCAACAGGTCCCCTGCCTCATGCCCCTTTTTCCTTTTCCTGAATCTCCTGCTCCTCTAACCTCTGGCTTATCTCCCGTTTGATCAAGTTGCCGCCAGGGAATCCCGCGATGGATCTCCGGCCGCCGTGCCCGCCTGGATCGGCCCTGGATCCGTCGTCGGCGACCAAAGCTCCGTCCCGTTCCGGCCACCTCCCTTTGTTTCCCTGTTCCCGGCGCCGATGTGGAGCCGTGCCGCCTGTAGCCGCGCCAAGACGTCGCCGCTGCTCTGCTTTTTGGCGAACAGAGGGCATGCGCCGCCTCCTTAAGCTTCGCCCGTGCGCCACTTCATCGGAGAACACTGTCACGCGCCTGGACCCGCCCGCCTTTGCCGTTCCTCCTTCACTGCCTGGATCCAGCCCCTTCGTCCGTCCTCGCCGAAGTGTGCGCCAAGTCCCTCGATGCGCCGCCTCGTCAAGTGCCGCTGCTACTCTACTTCATTCGAACCAGGAAGAGGACGAACGCTCGCGTTGACCGCATCCAGCGCCAAGGCCGTCCTGTTTCCCCTCCAGAGCCGGCCTTCCTGGGCCTCTCCCCGATCTGGGCATGGCCCATGGTGAGGCCATCCCCAGCGCCTCATTTTTTCCCTTCCACTGTTGGGCTGCCCAGTTTCGGCCTGTGACTTTTTTTTCCTGCTGCGATTTTGTGTTTTTCCAATGTTTTACAGATTTGCTGAAAAGCCCTTGTGGATCATGCATATAATAACTCCCAATTGGTGCATCAGATTAAAATGATTTATATATGAAATTTGCTTAGAATTTCATCTAGTTTAATAATATGCAACTTTCATCCATGTTAAAAATGCTTAAACTGTTGTTTGCATTAATTTACTCCTATGCCATGCTAAAATGATTTAATTCATAACTAAATAACCGTAGCTCCAAATTAAATAAACTTTATAGGGTAATGGGGTAGAAAAATGCCTAGATTATCATGATGGCTTTACTTTGCATGTTTAACAACTCTAAAATTATGTTTAGGGCAGAACAGTACCAAATCTATAATATGCTCATGAGGAGTTTCCGGAATTGTTGTTCGTTGCTTCCGGCCTCATTTAAACTTTCCTAGATTAGATAGTTTCATCATGCTTCACCTCTTGCCATGCTAGCAACATTTAATATTGTTGGGTACATAAACGAGAGAGTACTAAATAAGTCATGTGGTGTTTTCTTCAATATGCAACTCCGTTGCATAATGAGCTCCACTTAATTTGTAGGATTGTTTGTGCACTTTGCCATGCCATGCTTCATTAAACCGGACATGCATCATACTTGATTGTGCATCATGCCATGTTCATGTCGTGGTTGTTTACTATGTTGTTTGCTTCTTTCCGGTGTTGCTTCTTCGGGTTGGTTTCGTTAACGTCGGGTTTGTGAGGACCCGTTCGACTACGCCCGTTTGTCTCCTTCATGGACTCGTTCTTATTCCTTGCGGGATTTAACGCAAGATGACCATACCCTCAAAATCACTTCTATATTTGCTTGCTAGATGCTCGCTCTTTTGCTATGCCTATGCTGCGATACCTACCACTTGCTTATCATGCCTCCCATTTTGTTGAACCAAGCCTCTAACCCACCTTGTCCTAGCAAACCGTTGTTTGGCTATGTTACCGCTTTGCTCAGCCCCTCTTATAGCGTTGTTAGTTGCAGGTGAAGATTGGAGCTTGTTCCATGTTGGAACATGGTTATTTTGTTGGGATATCATAATATATCTTATTTAATTGATGCATCTATATACTTGGTAAAGGGTGGAAGGCTCGGCCTTATGCCTGGTGTTTTGTTCCACTCTTGCCGCCCTAGTTTCCGTCATATCGGTGTTATGTTCCCGGATTTTGCGTTCCTTACGCGGTTGGGTTATAATGGGAACCCCTTGACAGTTCGCCTTGAATAAAACTCCTCCAGCAAGGCCCAACATTGGTTTTACCATTTGCCACCTAGCCTTTTTCTTTCCCTTGGGTCGGCCAGCCCAAGGGTCATCTTTATTAAACCCCCGGGCCGGTACTCCTCTGGGTGTTGGTCCAACCCAGAGCACCGTGCGGGGCCGTCCCTTGGCAACTTGGGTTACATTGGCTCCCGTCCACTTAGCTTATCCGGTGTGCCCTGAGAACGAGATATGTGAAGCTCCTATCGGGATTTGTCGGCACAGCGGGTCGTCTTGCTGGACTTGTTTTACCATTGTCGAGGATGTCTTGTAATTGGGATTCCGAGTCTGATCGGGTCTTCCCGCTAGAAGGAATATCCTTCATTGACCGTGAGAGCTTGTGATGGGCTAAGTTGGGACACCCCTGCAGGGATTTGAAATTTCGAAAGCCGTGCCCGCGGTTATGGGCAGATGGGAATTTGTTAACGTCCGGTTGTAGAAAACCTGAAGTTGACCTTAATTAAAATACATCAACCGCGTGTGTAACCGTGATGGTCTCTTTCCGGCGGAGTCCGGGAAGTGAACACAGTGTTGGAGTTATGCTTGACGTAGGTTGTTCTAGGATCACTTCCTGGTCATAGTTGTTCGACCGTGCTTTGCCTTCCCTTCTCGCTCTCATTTGCGTATGTTAGCCACCAAATATGCTAGTCGCTTGCTGCAGCTCCACCTCATACCTTTACCTTACCCATAAGCTTAAATAGTCTTGATCGCGAGGGTGTGAGATTGCTGAGTCCCCGTGACTCACAGATACCTCCAAAACCAGCTTGCAGGTGCCGATGAGTCCGTGCAGATGACGCAACCAAGCTCAGGAGGAGCTCGATGAAGATCTTGTCCTTTATGTTGTTTCGTTCTAGTTGATCAGTAGTGGAGCCCAGTTGGGGTCGATCGGGGATCTGTGTAGCATTTGGGGTAGTCTTCTTTTATTTTGGTTCCGTAGTCGGACCTTGATTTTATCTGGATGATGTAATGCTTTATTCATGTAATTGTGTGAAGTGGCGATTGTAAGCCAACTATGTATCTTTTTCCCTTATGTATTACATGGGTTGTGTGAAGATTACCTCACTTGCAACATTGCTTTCAATGCGGTTATGCCTCTAAGTCGTGTTTCGACACGTGGGAGATATAGCCGCATCGAGGGCGTTACATTATGGCCTCGAGGAAGCTGCGTCACTACTTCCAGGCACACGAGATCACTGTCGTCACTCGCCTCCCTCTGCAACGGATATTGCACAATCTAGATGCAACAGGAAGAATTGTGGAATGGGCACTGGAGCTGTCCAACTTTGGCCTCACGTTTGAAAGTACTTCGACGATTCAGAGCTGAGTCCTGGCGGAGTTCATTGCAGAGTGGACCGCAATGCCTGACGAAGAAGCCCAAGAGACTGCTCTCCCCGGCAAGGAGGCAAATTGCAGTTGGATCATGTACTTTGATGGAGCTTTCTCCTTACACGGCGCTGGGGCTGGCGTACTGCTTGTCGCGCCCACCGGAGAGCACCTCAAGTACGCGATCCAGATGCACTTCCCCAGGGAGGTGTCAACAAACAATACGGCAGAGTATGAAGGGCTGCTTGCCGGTCTTAGGATCATGGCGGACCTCGGAATCAAGAAGCTCATCGTCAGGGGCGACTCGCAGCTCGTCGTCAAGCAAGTCAACAAGGACTACCAGAGCCCGTTGATGAAGGCCTACGTCGATGAAGTGAGAAAGCTGGAAGAGCGTTTCGACGGTATACAAGCTGAATACGTTCCCCGAGCGGAGAACGATATCGCCGATTACCTGTCAAAACGCGCTGCCCTCAAGCTACCTGTGGAACCAGGTACCTTTGTGCTCCGGCTAACTCAACCATCTGTTGATCCATCAACAGAGCAGAACAAGAGGAGGAAATCAGGACCCGGCAAGTACTTTCCCGCCGAGCTCCCAGGAGCCGCCGGCAAGGCTGTTGCCGGGGACACTGAACCCGCCACGGGACGGCTAGCTCCGGCGGAGCGTCAAGCTCTTGCCGTCAAGACAGCCGCTCCCATAGCGGAGGAAATGCCTTTAGTTCTCGCCGTCGAGCCCCAGGCTCCAGCGTGGGCACAGCATACCGTCCGATTCCTCCAAACAGGGGAACTTCCTGAAGAGCAGGAAGAAGCGGAAAAAGTAGCCCGTCGCTCTACCATGTACCAGTTCATCGATGACGTCCTGTACAGAAAGAGGCCGAACGGTGTGAAATTGAAGTGTATCCCTCGGGAGGAAGGACTGTAGCTGTTGGCGGAGATACACGGAGGCATATGTGGATCCCACATCGGGTCAAGGGCCCTTGCCGGCAAGGCATTTCGGCAAGGCTTCTTCTGGCCCACCGCCCTCCAGGATGCGACGACACTAGTCACCAGGTGTGAAGCGTGTCAGTTCCATTCAAAGAAGCGTCATCAGCCAGCTCAAGCCCTTCAAACCATTCCTCGCTCCTGGCCCTTCTCGGTCTGGGGGCTCGACATACTGGGCCCTTTCCCCTGCGCTGTCGGGGGCTTTGAGTACTTGTACGTTGCAATCGACAAGTTCACAAAGTGGCCGGAGGTGGAGGCAGTGAGGAAGGTCACAGCTCAGTCAGCCGTCAAGTTCTTCAAGGGACTAGTGTGCCGTTTTGGTGTACCCAACAGGGTCATCATCGACAACGGCACACAGTTCACAAGCCGCACCTTCATGCAATATATCCAAGACCTCGGCAACAAAGTATGTTTCGCTTCCGTTGCTCACCCACGAAGCAATGGTCAAGCTGAGAGGGCAAATGCTGAAGTACTGCGAGGCTTAAGGACCAAGACCTTTGACAGGCTGCACAAGAGTGGAAGGCGCTGGATTGATGAGTTGCCGACGGTTCTTTGGTCGATCAGGACGACGCCAAATCGAGCCACCGGCCAGACACCCTTTGCCCTAGAATACGGGGCAGAAGCAGTTCTCCCCATTGAACTCTATACGGGTCACCTTGAGTGCTCGCTTATGATGAGCTTGAGCAAGAGCAACTGCGGTAAGATGACGCAATGCTCCTTGAGGAAGATCGTCTTCGGGCGGCTGTGAGAGCAGCATGCTACCAGCAAGCCTTGCGCTGCTACCATAGCCGCAAGGTTCATGGCCGAAGCCTTGAGGAAGGCGACCTTGTCCTTCGGCGCGTTCAATCGGCCAAGAATTCCAACAAGTTGACGCCAAGGGAAGGCCCTTATCGGGTAATACGAGTCACCAGGCCCGGTGCAGTCCGCCTAGAGACCAAAGATGCCGTTCCGGTGAGTAACTCCTGGAACATTGAGCATCTTCGCAAGTCTTACCCGTGAGGCGCGGCTTGCCGGTCCCCCCGGCAAGCCACATTTTGTACAAGCATTGTCGATGATCCATGTAACCCTTTGTACAAAGCCAGGCACAGACCCTTAGCATAAATAAATGAAGCGCTGGCGCCCTAAGTTATAGCATGCATGCTAGGTCGAGTCTCGTTCTTGGTTAGGGTTGATAGTGCTTAGCGGCGACTAACCCATAGCTTAGAGGTCGAGTGTGCATCTCTTTGTCTTTCTTTTGTCTTCTTTGGTTCACAGGACACACGGATATCCATGCTGAACCACTTGGGGAGGAAAAGAAGATGAACAGACCAGCATCTAGCCCCCGGCAAGCCAGCATTGCCGGGAGCTGCAAGAGCAAAGATTCACCCACGGCGAACCAGGGTTGCCGGGGGCTACATCTTCAGATAAATTCTTCATCCCTTATCATGCATTCCATTATGGACTGAGGTATGTGAAACCTCGTTTTCCCCTAAGCTACCGTGCTCCCATAACTCTAGGCCCTAGGGCTCGTTCCTGGGGCCAAGTTTGGTCGTAGTCGCGGCAGCGAAAGGATGAAACAAGGAGCCAGAACCCGCCTCATCCCTGCCTCTGCCAAAGGCATGAGGAAGGTCGAGCGAAGTGGGGAGACGGCAAGGCCTGTTGCCGGGCAAGGAAATGTTTATCTTGAAGATATCAAGGATTTACTCCTTGTTGTGGGTTCCACCCGCAAACAAATGACCCGGCAAGCATCGCTTTTTCATTAAAAACATTCCACTCAGGTACAGTCCATAGGGAATGAAAAACATGAATGATGGGATTACAAGTTTTAAATTCAACAAAGGCCCGAAGGCTTACAAACTAAAAAGAGATAAGGTGCCTGTAATCCCTTTCTTGTCCCTCTCCTCAGGAGGCAGGTCAAGGAGGCGAAAGAGACAAAAGGAGCGCCTAGGCGAGCTACGGGTGGCAGAAGACACCAAGAGAACATATTGGTGGCCGTCCAAAGGCTAGATGGTGATGGCGGCGCTGGAAGCAGAGCTCGGAGACGAGGCGGCAGGACGTCAGCACGCGTCGAGGGCGTCGGTGCCCGCGTACTCCGACTTGACGGCCTTGCCGCCCGCCCTCTTCCTCTTCCGCAGCCTCCCAACGCCAGCCGCCCAAGGAGACGACCCTAAGAAGTTCAGGGAGCCGGCGACGCGGATGATGGGGTCGCCGGTGCCGCCCAGAGCGGCACCCGACACCTAATCGGACCCGTCATCCTGGCGCCTACTACCCTCATCATCGCTGCCGCTGTCCTCTTGGTCACTCCCACCCGAGGAGGAGTCTTCACTATTAGAAGAGCTCTCCACGCAGCACCTTGCACGGGTCCCAAAGCACCCGAAGACCTTGACAGAGAGAAGGCCACCCTCCATCAGCTTAAAAAGGAGAGTGAGCCCCTCCATCAAGCGGTGGATATGGGCAAACGTATTCCATCCCCGACGGAGATACATCACGTGAGGGGCGGGGAAGTCGACGCGGGCCCGCGTGCCACTGATCCCGCAGCCCCTCATGTGCAGCCACAATGACTCCGGCGGATCCAGCTCCATCTCCCGCGCGAATGGAGTCGGAAGACGAAGGCGACGGCGAGACGGCCGGCGCAGCCTGACGAAGAACTCACAAGGGTCATCCCCAACGTGGCCCTCCATGGGGGGAGGAACTGCTGGCGGAGGCGAGGCCGGCGCGCCGCCCCGTCCTCCTCTTCCCCGAGCACCTCGGCCTCGCCCCCTCCCCCTTCCCCTCGCGGCTGGCTCTACCACCGCGGGTGCGGGAGAAGGAGGGACGCGTTGTCAAATCCAAATACATCTTGGTATTTCCTAGGTGAATCGAATATGGTGGATCATGGGCCTCTTGCAAAATCAACTTCCTGATCTCCGAATCATTAGGCACATAAACACGGTCTTCAAGCCATAAGGTATCGTGCTCATCCTCACGAAATCCTTTAGCTTTTCCTTTGCTCATTTTCTCCTTAATAGAAGCAATCTCCTTGTCAGTCCTTTGAGCTTCTCTGATCTTATCCATCAAAGTAGACTGAATCTCCAATGCTGCTACATAGCCTCTCGGGACTATCTCCAAACATAGCTCACGAAGATTTTCGGCTAACTCCCTTGGTAAATCTCCCATCATTAAGGTGTTTACATGACATTTACGGCTCAGCGCATCGGCTACTACGTTAGCCTTTCCGGGGTGATAATGCAACCTCATATCATAATCCTTGATGAGCTCCAACCATCTCCTTTGCCTGAGATTTAACTCCTTCTGCATGAAAATATACTTCAAACTCTTGTGATCCGTGTACACCTCACAATGGTTTCCAATGAGAAAATGTCTCCAAGTCTTCAACACATGCACTACGGCTGCTAACTCCAAATCATGCGTAGCATAATTCAACTCATGAGGCTTAAGCTGTCGTGAGGCATATGAAACCACTCTTCCTTCCTGTATAAGCACTGCTCCAAGTCCTCGACGTGAAGCGTCGCAATACACCTCATAATCTTTGTTCTAATCCAGCAAAATCAACACTGGTGATGTAACCAGACGTTTCTTCAACTCCTAGAAACTGGCCTCACATTCCTCAGTCCATTTGAACTTGGTATCCTTCTTCAACAACTCCGTCACAGGCTTCGCAATCTTCGAGAAATTTTTAATGAATCTCCCGTAGTATCCTACGAGTCCAAGAAAACTCCAGATCTCTCCAACTGTTGTTGGTGCTTCCCAATTTGTCACAGTGTCAACCTTGGTGGGATCTACTGCTATACCTTCTCCGGATATAACGTGTCCGAGGAATCCAACTTCCTTCAACCAAAATTCACATTTGCTAAACTTGGCATATAACAGATGTTCTCTAAGCTTCCCAAGTACCAAACGCAAATGCTCCTTATGCTCCTCTTCATTCTTCGAGTAAACTAGGATATCATCAATGAACACTACGACGAACTTATCCAAAAACTCCATAAATACTTAGTTCATCATGTTCATAAAATATGCAGGTGCATTAGTCAGACCAAATGACATAACGGTATACTCGTACAGCCCATACCTGGTGGTAAAAGCCGTCTTAGGTATATCCTGTTCTCGAATCTTCAACTGATGGTATCCTGATCGTAGATCGATCTTGGAAAATACCTTAGCTCCTTGCAATCGATCAAACAGATCATTGATCATCGGTAGTGGGTACTTGTTCTTGATGGTTACTTCATTCAATCCTCGATAATCAACAACCATCCTTAATGATCCGTCCTTCTTCTCCACTAGAAGTACTGGCGATCCCCAAGGCAAAGAACTTGGGCGGATATATCCTTTATCCAGTAACTCCTTAATCTGCTTCTTAATCTTTTCCAAATACTTTGCGGGCATCCTATATGGTCTCTTAGATATTGGCCCTGTGCCTGGCAAAAGCTCAATCAAAAACTCAATATCTCTATCCGGTGGCATGCCTGGCAACTCCTCTGGAAATACATCAGGGAAATCCTTCACTACTGGTACTTCCTCCTGCACAACTCCTGTTAACGAATTTACTTGAGTCCTTTTAGGCACATGTCAGGATACATACTTGATCCTTCTCCCTTCTGGGGTGGTAAGCAAAATTGACTTACTGGTGCAATCGATGTTCCCTCCATACATCGATAGCCAATCCATACCCAGAATTACATCCAAACCTTGTGATTCCAAAATGATTAAATCCGAGGGAAACACATGCCTACCTATACTCAATGGCACTTGAAAACATCCCTTACTAGCCATATACTCCGCTCCTGGTGAGCTTACTAACATGGGTGTTCTAAGAACCTTAGTGGGCAGGTTATACTTATCCGCAAATCCCCTGATTCTAATTTTGGACTAGTAACTGCATCAACGTGTTCTGCTGCTGGATCAACTGAGTGAGCTCCAGTGGAAAGGTTAATCCGGGGTCACATCTCGGAGGCATCTGAGGGTTTAGAAAAGATGAGATTTAAGAATAGAGAGGGGTCTAGAGAGAAAACACTACCCATATGCACATGAGGCAAAAGCAAACAATTCACTTCATTCAATCAAACAAGGGCATACAATCGATCTAACTATCACAAAAGTGTTCGGACTACTATATTTACATGGTGGACTACTACTACTGTTGGGATGGTCTACTAGAAATATTCTTCGGTTGTAGACTCCATGATATCTGCTCCTGCTTCATCAACATAGTCATCATCGCTATCATCTGGATCCGAGTCGGTGTCGTCGATGATGATGTAGTCTTCTGGGCGAATCTCCTTGGGTTCTTCGTCTTCTTCTACTGGTGTAGGGCCTCCCATAAATATTCCGATCTTCTTGATCAGATCGTCATTCTTCTCCCCTAATACTTTGATTTCCTCTTCATAATCTTCACGTGTAGCCTTGAGTTCTTCCTCCAGTTCCTTGATTCTTGTCCTTGCCTTGTTCAGATCTATCATGTCGGCGCACATCTGGTTCTCCTGACGTCGAATGTGCTGGTTTAACTCCTGGATAAAAGCTGCAATTGATCTATCCTTCCTCGTGCTGATCATCTCCCAGTTCTCATCTCAGCACCCACAAATCTGGTAGATAGTATCCTTGAGATCATTGTGGTAAACTTCTTCAATGCGTCCCAGGGCGATGTGAGCTGCCATGCTCTTTCCTAGACTCCAGGTTGGTGCATCAAAGGATAATTCTATGGGCTCAGTGACTGGCATGAACGTCCTTCCTGGAACTTGAACTTGAATCATCCAGCGCTCCTCTTCAGGTAAAGTGGTGTTGTAGGTTCTAGTGAAGCTTGGTACTCCTATGTTCAGATATCTAGTGACTTCCTTCAAGTGACGTCCAAAGGGTGTATCTTCATCCGGTTGCGTGAACTTGTTCCTTGCATCTGCCATCCTAAAAGAGTAGAAAAGATGAGGAGTCAGAATGAGAAGAGTGAGTAGTGATCTAGGGCTTTAGCTTAGTGGTCGTGTCCTACAGTCAGCGTGTGCTCAGATACCATCTTGTAGCGACCAGACCTCAAACGGTCCAATCTCTGTGCTCCGGTGTCATCCCTGGATCAGTAATGCTGACACCACACAGTACTTGAAGGATTTATAACAGAGTAGCAATCACACACTTATTACATCGAGTGTCTCAAAAGAGAACTTATTACAATAAATATGGCTTAAGGCCATCTAATAACGATAACGGCGGAAGGCTTGGAAGATAAGTGAGTCCATCAACTCCAACGGCATCACTGAGTATAGAACCACGACCTAAAGGCACCTTACTCATTGTCTGAAATGTCTGCAACATGAACGTTGCAGCCCGAAACGGGTCAACACATGGAATATGCTGGCAATGTAACACATAGAGAGCAATGAAGGAATAAGGCTATACTACATGCATATTTGGCTGGTGGAAAGCTCTATGGTTACAATTTTGCGTAAAGCCAATTTTCCCTACTGCAAAGGAATACATTTTATTTAACTATCATGGTGGTTGTTAAACATTGAGAGTGTAGACACCCTCTCAATCCCAATTAAACATCATCATTAAAAACCCAACAAAATTAATTAGAGTAACATGATGAGATTCACATGATAATCCAGGTACTAGATACTCAAGATGTCCATAACTGGGGACACGGCTAACCATGATTAGTTTATACACTCTGCAGAGGTTTGCGCACTTTTCCCCACAAGACTCGATCTCCTCCGTTGGGATTCTCGCACTACATGGTGTTTGAGAAACGGATGACCGAGACATAGTCTTTCAGAAGCGCTAGCACCTTAGGATCGGGTAGACCGTTACACCTACTTTCCCCTACATCTGCTAGTCTACCACTGTAAGAGTTCGCACAACTTAGTCAACTATGCTAGAGCCCATAGTAGCTTGTGGCTGCACACGGAAGTTTCTAGTATGAATAATCTCATGATCCCTTTGAGCCTGGGTGGCGGTCCAAAAGAAAAACAGGCAATCATTGGAATACCCAGGGGCCTCAATCCACCCAGATGTGTATTTAAGTTGCCACCTTAGATAAACCATTAATTTAACAAACTCACATCTGTCATGGATACACTCATCCAATCCATGTCTACTAGCATAGCATGGCATAGTAAGCAAACGTTGCAGTAACTCCCAAAGGTTTGATAATAACAGGTAATAGGTACTACCTCATCTACTTTCCAAACCCAACAATTTAATTAGATCCTAATCATGCAATGTGTGAGGATTCATCTAATGCAATAAGAACTAGGTAATAGGAAGTATGATCAAAGTGTTACTTGCCTTGCTGATGATCCGCAAAACCTAGTGACTCGAAGTAGCAAGCGGCGCACTCCGGGTACTCTATCGCAAACAAACAAGCATACAATAAGTACTCAACTAATGCATAGGTAAACTCAAATAAGAGATCTAACCGTAAAGTTCAACTTAAGAACTCCGGTTGACAAAAAGAATCAAATCGAACGAAGCAACGAAAGACAAACGGCAAAAGAAACAAGCTTCGTTTACTAATCTGTATCTAGGTCAAATTTTACAGAGGCAAAAACTTGTTTGAGTTGATTAAACGGAAAGAGGGTTTCGAGACAAAAGTCCAGGCGCTTGAATCGCCTGATTCTGATAAACGAGCGAAAAGTTATACTAGAACGAACATCGGATCAGAAAACGTGATCAGAAAAATCACGGAATAAATCCGAGAAAAAGAAAAATGATGAACAGATTAACGAACGAACGTTCGTTATCTAGATCTAAACGATGAACGTGTTCGTTAAAATGAACGAACGAGCGAACGCTCGCTAATTAAACTAAATCGAAAAAAAAGCGATCAACTAAAAAAACGGAAACTAAAAAAACCGAACGAAAACCGGTGAAAACCAACGGTTTTCTAAAAAACGGCGGCGGCGAGATCGACCTCGTCGGCGACAGCGGGCGGCGGCGCAGCCGCGGCGGCTGGGGCACGGGCGGCTTGGGCTAGGGTTTGGGGGCGGCGGCGACTTTGGGCTGGTCGGGCCCCGGGGTCGCGCTATGTAAAGGCCTCGGCCAGGGAGTCATGGCCGGACATGGCCCGTAGGTTGGTTCGTTCCTTTTTTTATTACGCGTAGAAAAACAAACAAAAGGAATACTAAACGGACTCCAAAAATCCCAAAATAAATTTTCCCCGGCTTCTAAAATCAAGCCGCACAGGATGAACATTTATTTGGGGCCTAAATGCAATTTTGAAAAACACATATTTTTCCTAAATTCAAATAAAATAGCAAATAAAACCAAAATAAAATCTTATTTGATTTTATTATTAAATCCTCAATATTTCTTTATTTTGGGAAAGTCATTTTATTCCCTCACTCATATTTTTATAATATAAATAATTGAAGGTAAAATAAATAAAATCAAATGATCCTATTTTCAAAATTTGAGAAAACTCAAATATGAAAATAACGAAATCCCCAACTCTCTCCGAGGGTCCTTGATTTGCGTGAAATTTCTAGGATCAACCAAAATGCAATAAAATATGATATGCAAAGATGATCTATTGTATAACATTTCAAATTGAAAATTTGGGATGTTACAAGTATTAAGATATATTGGTCCCCCTTCAATCCCGTATGCATCAATTTCTATGCTAGGTTGAAGCTTCTGTCACTCTTGCTCTCCAATACATAGTCCTATCAACATACAAAAAACCCTATGGTGTGATCCACGCGCGCGCTCATATGATGGGCACCAAAGGACAGCAACATAACCACAAGCAAATTAAACCAATCATAGCAATTCACCAATTACCGATAGGACAACGAAAATCTACTCAGTCATCATAGGATGGCAACACATCATTGGATAATAATATGAAGCATAAAGCACCATGTTAAAGTAGAGGGTACAGCGGGTTGCGGGAGAGTGGACCGCTGTAGATAGATGGGGGAAGGTGATGAAGATGTTGGTGAAGATGACGGAGGTGTTGGTGTAGATCGTCGTCACATGATGATGGCCCCGGCAGCGTTCCGGCGCCACCGGGAGAGAGGGGGAGATGCCCCCCCCCCTTCTTCTTCTTCTTCTTCTTCTTCTTCCTTGACCTTCTCCCTAGATGGGAGGGGTTTCCCCTCTAGTCCATGGCCTCCATGGCGGTGGAGGGGCGAGAGCCCCTCCGAGATTGGGTCTGTCTCTCTGTTTCTGCGTTCCCTAATTCTGCCCTTTCACCGTTTCTTAAATTCCCTGAGATCCGTAACTCCGATTGGGCTGAATTTTGGACACGATTTTTATCCGGATATTGGATTTCTTGAGGTGAAAGAAGGGCACCAAACACCTTACGGGGTGTCCACGAGGGCCCAGGGCATACCTGCCCCCTGGGGCTCGCCCCCCTTCCTCGTGGGCCCCTCGAGCATCGTCTCACGTTGATTTCACTTCCCAAAATTCACATATATTCCAAAAAAATCACTGTCAGTTTTTATCCCGTTTGGACTCTGTTTTGATATGGATTTTCTGCGAAGCAAAAAAAACATGCAACAAACAGGAACTGGCACTGGGCACTGGATCAATATGTTAGTCCCGAAAATAGTGATGTAGGGTAGAACCCTAATCGCCCGATCTTTCACGAAAGGAGCGGATCCCGTGAAGAACACGAGGAACACGAGGGTAAAACGAGGGAAATCACGAGGGGAAACACGAGAGAATCACTCAACCAACAAGAAATAGTCACACATGTGCTAGATCCTCGAGTACAAAAAGTAAGATACACGATCCACAATCAACTAGGGACGATACACGGTAACCGGTCTTCTCCGTGAGGTGGTCTTGAAGTTCTTCTCCAAAAGGAGGTCTTGAATCCAAAGGGATCTTCTCCGTAGAGCCCGCGGTCTCTCTCATGGAGTAGATCCGATGTGGATGAGCAATGCTCTATCTCTAAAATGAGCTAAACCAATGCTAACCCTAGAAAGTTGTACGGGGTGGAGTATAAATAGTCTAAGGGGAGAAGGGATACACGGGCCTCGGCCCTTCACTGTGCGCAGACAGGGGAGGCCGGACGTCCGGGCGGGTCGGGCCGGATGTCTGGGCTTTCAGGCGACGCCGGATGTCCGGGCTGGGGGGCGGATGTCCGGGCTGGAGTGGTGGCATTTGTTGCTCTCGGGTTCGGAGGGGCCGGATTTCCGGGCCAGTGGATGACGCTCCAGGGGCCGGATGTCCGGGGCCTTGGTCGAATGTCCGGGGCCTGGGAGATGCCCTTGGCTCCTTCCATTGGTTCTCCTCATCCGTGGACTTGGGACTTGTACATCTTCATGCGCATCTTCTAGAGGGCCCTCTTGGTGCCTAATCATGCACAACACCTCGGACTTAGGTAGTTGCCATGTCTCATGCATAGAAAGTGGGAGTTCGGAGAGGAGTGAGTTCACCTTATCTTCGATAGCCTTGGCTCGGTCTCATGTCATTGGTCCAAGTGGTGTCTTTGGAGGTGTAGGTGCGTCCATGGGGATGACCTTGGGATGCTCCGCATCATCTCCCCTCCCTTGGGGAAGATCCGTCCTCGGATAGAAATCCTCATCACCATGGTAGCGCGAGAGATCTTTGATGTTGAAGATGTTACTCACGGAGTACTTGTCACGAGGGATGTCGATCTTGTATGCGTTGTTGCTGTAGCGTGCAAGCACCTTGAATGGTCCATCCGCGCGTGGTCGAAGTTTGGACTTGCGTTCTTGGGGAAAGCGGTCCTTGCGAAGGTGTAGCCACACGAGGTCTCCAATGTTGAATATCATAGGGTGCTTGTTGACGTTGAGCTTGGTCGCAAGGCGTTGTACTTGACGCTCGATGGTGTTTCTTGTATCCTCATGCACCTTCTTGAGATGGGTCGCTCGTGCACTTGCGTCCAAATTGATGCGCTCTTGGAGTGGTAGAGGAAGAATGTCCAATGGTGACAATGGGTTGAATCCGTAGACGACCTCGAAGGGGGACTTGCCGGTTGTTGAGTGTCTTGCTCGGTTGTAGGCGAACTCGGCGATAGGTAGGCACTCCTCCCACTCCTTGATGTTCTTCTTGATGAGTACTCGAAGTAGAGCGGAGAGTGTGTGGTTGGTCACCTCCGTTTGGCCGTCGGATTGAGGATGGTAAGCCGTGGAGAAAAGTAGCTTGATTCCGAGCTTGGCGCATAGGGTCTTCCAAAAGTAGCTAAGGAACCTGACGTCGCGGTCCGAGACGATAGTCTTTGGCACACCATGGAGATGCAATATTTCCCTACAAAAGAGATTAGCAACATGTGAAGCATCGTCTATCTTGTTGCAATGAATAAAATGTGCCATTTTTGAGAAACGGTCCACAACGACAAATATGGAATCTTTCCCATTTCGAGTCCTAGGCAAACCAAGTACAAAGTCCATGCTAATGTCTTCCCATGGTTGGTATGGAATTGGTAAAGGCATATAGAGGCCATGAGATTGAGCTTTGGACTTAGCTTTGCGACATGTAGAGCATCGGTTGGTGAAACGATTGACGTTCCGAAACATCTTTGGCCAAAAGTAGTTCTTTGAGAGCGCGGCGAACGTCTTGTCGCGTCCGAAATGTCCCATTAAGACTCCTCCATGAGATTCTTGCAAAAGCAACAAACGAACAGAGGAGTCGGCGATGCAAAGTTTGTTAGCTCTCATAAGATATCCATCTTCGATGTAATAGCGTTCCCAAGATGTATTCGACAAACACTTGGCATAAGGAGTAGCAAAAGTTGCATCATGCTCATACAAGTCTTTGATATGCTCGAAGCCAATGACATCTAACTCAAGTTGTGTAACAAGCATGCATATGCGGGAAAGAGCATCTGCTAGAATGTTTTCTTTACCCTTGATGTACTTGATGACATAAGGTAAAGACTCAATAAATTCACTCCATTTAGCATGACGCTTGTTCAACTTGGTTTGTCCCTTAAGATACTTAAGAGTCTCATGATCGGTATGAATGATAAACTCATGGGGACGAAGGTAATGTTCCCATTCATGCAAAATGCGGACTAAAGCATATAGCTCTTTGTCATAGATGGGATAATTGAGTTGTGCTCCGGAAAGTTTCTCACTAAAGTAAGCTATGGGGCGCTTCTCTTGCGTTAACACACCTCCTATGCCATTACCACTAGCATCGCAATGAATCTCAAAAGGCTTGTCGAAGTTGGGTAAAGCAAGCACGGGAGCATGAGTAAGCAAATTCTTAAGCTCATTGAATGCGGTTGCTACGTCTTGAGCTTGCATTCGTTTTCCCCGAAGAGGAAGGGATGATGCAGCAGAGTAGCGTAAGTATTTCCCTCAGTTTTTGAGAACCAAGGTATCAATCCAGTAGGAGGCCACGCTCAAGTCCCTCGTACCTGCACAAAACGATAGCTACTCGCAACCAATGCGATTAGGGGTTGTCAATCCCTTCACGGTCACTTACGAGAGTGAGATCTGATAGATATAATATTTTTGGTATTTTTGATATAAAGATGCAAAGTAAAAAGTAAAGGCAAAGTAAAAAAGCAAAGCAAGATTAAAGTGATGGAGATTGATATGATGAGAATAGACCCGGGGTCCATAGGTTTCACTAGTGGCTTCTCTCAAGAGCATAAGTATTCTACGGTGGGTGAACAAATTACTGTCGAGCAATTGACAGAATTGAGCATAGTTATGAGAATATCTAGGCATGATCATGTATATAGGCATCACGTCCGTGACAAGTAGACCGAAACAATTATGCATCTACTACTATTACTCCACTCATCGACCGCTATCCAGCATGCATCTAGAGTATTAAGTTAAAAACAGAGTAACGCCTTAAGCAAGATGACATGATGTAGAGAGATAAATTCATGCAATATGAAATAAACCCCATCTTGTTATCCTCGATGGCAATGATGCAATACGTGCCTTGCTGCCCCTTCTGTCACTGGGAAAGGACACCGCAAGATCGAACCCAAAGCTAAGCACTTCTCCCATGGCAAGAACTACCAATCTAGTTGGCCAAACCAAACAGATAATTCGAAGAGACTTGCAAAGATAACCAATCATACATAAAAGAATTCAGAGAAGATTCAAATATTATTCATAGATAGACTTGCTCATAAACCCACAATTCATCGGTCTCAACAAACACACCGCAAAAAGAAGATTACATCGAATAGATCTCCACAAGAGAGGGGGAGAACTTTGTATTGAGATTGAAAGAGAGAGAAGAAGCCATCTAGCTACTAACTATGGACCCGAAGGTCTGAGGTAAACTACTCACACTTCATCGGAGAGGCTAGGATGATGTAGAAGCCCTCCGTGATGACGACCCTCTTCCGGCGGAGCTCCGAAACAGGCCCCAGGATGGGATCTCGTGGATACAGAAAGTTGCGGCTGTGGAATTAGGTTTTTGGCTCCTGTTCTGATCGTTTGGGGGTACGTAGGTATATATGGGAGGAAGGAGTACGTCGGTGGAGCACCGAGGGGCCCACGATGCAGGGGCGCGCCCTAGGGGGGGCGCCCCCCACCCTCGTGACCTCCTCTTTGACTCCTTGGAGTAGGGTCCAAGTCTCCTGGATCACGTTTGGTGAAAAAATCATGTTTCCGAAGGTTTTATTCCGTTTGTACTCTGTTTGATATTCTGTTTCTCCGAAACACTGAAATAGGCAAAAAAACAGCAATTCTGGGCTGGGCCTCCAATTAATAGGTTAGTCCCAAAAATAATATAAAAGTGGAAAATAAAGCCCAATATAGTCCAAAACAGTAGATAATATAGCATGGAGCAATCAAAAATTATAGATACGTTGCAGACGTATCAGGCATCCCCAAGCTTAATTCCTGCTCGTCCTCGAGTAGGTAAATGATAAAAAGAGAATTTTTGATGTGGAGTGCTACTTGGCATAATTTCAATGCAAATCTTCTTAATTGTGATATGAATATTCAGATTAGAAAGATTCAAGACAAAAGTTTATATTGACATAAAAATAATAATACTTCAAGCATACTAACAAAGAAATTATGTCTTCTCAAAATAACATGGCCAAAGAAAGTTATCCCTACAAAATCATATAGTCTGGCTATGCTCTATCTTCACCACACAAAATATTTAAATCATGCACAACCCTGATGACAAGCCAAGCAATTGTTTCATACTCTAACTTTTTCAAAACTTTTTCAATCTTCACGCAATACATGAGTGTGAGCCATGGATATAGCACTATAGGTGGAATAGAGTGGTGGTTGTGGAGAAGACAAAAAGAAGGGGAAGATAGTCTCACGTCAACTAGGTGTATCAATGGGCTATGGAGATGCCCATCAATAGATATCAATGTGAGTGAGTAGGGATTGCCATGCAACGGATGCACTAGAGCTATAAATGTATGAAAGCTCAACAAAAGAAACTAGTGGGTGTGCATCAAACTTGCTTGTTCACGAAGACCTAGGGCACTTGAGGAGGCCCATCATTGGAATATACAAGCCAAGTTCTATAATGTAAAATTCCCACTAGTATATGAAAGTGACAACATGAGAGACTCTCTACTATGAAAATCATGGTGCTACTTTGAAGCACAAGTGTGGTAAAATGATAGTAGCATTGCCCCTTTTTATTTATTTTCTTTTTGGGGGGGCCTTCTTTTTTTCTTTGGCCTTTCTCTCTCTCTTTTTTGGGACAATGCTCTATTAAATGATGATAATCACACTTTTATTTATTTACAACTCAATGATTACAACTCGATTCTAAAATAAAGTATGACTCTATATGGATGCCTCCGGCGGTGTACCAGGATATGCAACGAATCAAGAGTGACAAGTATGAAGAAATTATGAACGGTGGCTTTGCCACAAATACTATGTCAACTACATGATCATGCTAAGCAATATAACAATGATTAATGTGTCATGATGAACTAGATGGTGGAAAGTTGCATGGCAATATATCTCGGAATGGCTATGGAAATGCCATAATAGGTAGGTATGGTGGCTGTTTTGAGGAAGGTATATGGTAGGTGTATGATACCGGCGAAAGGTGCGCGGTATTAGAGAGGCTAGCAAAGGTGGAAGGGTGAGAGTGCGTATGATCCATGGACTCAACATTAGTCATAAAGAACTCATATACTTATTGCAAAAATCTAGAAGTTATCAAAGCAAAGTATTACGCGCATGCTCCTAGGGGGATAGATTGGTAGGAAAAGACCATCGCTCGTCCCCGACCGCCACTCATAAGGAATACAATCAATAAATAAATCATGCTCCGACTTCATCACATAACGGTTCACCATACGTGCATGCTACGGGAATCACAAACATTAACACAAGTATTCTTTAAATTCACAACTACTCAACTAGCTTGAATTTAATATTATCACCTCCATATCTCAAAACAATTATCATGCTTCAATATTTTCTTAGTATTCAACACACTCAAAAGAAGGTTTCACAAATCTTGAATACCAAGCATATTATTATTAAGCAAATTACCATGCTATTAAGAGACTCTCAAAATAATTTAAGTGAAGCATGAGAGATCAATAGTTACTTTAAAACAAATCCACCACCATGCTCTAAAAGATCTAAGTGAAGCACATAGAGCAAAATTATAACACTCAAGAGATATAAGTGAAGCACATAGAGCAAAACTACTTAGCTCAAAAGATATAAGTGAAGTACATAGAGCAAAACTACTTAGCTCAAAAGATATAAGTGAAGCACATAGAGTATTCTATCAAATTTTAATTCATGTATGGCTTTCTCAAAAGGTGTGTACAGTAAGGATGATTGTGGCATACTAAGACACAAAGACACAAATAATACAAGACGCTCCAAGCAAAACACATATCATGTTGGTGAATAAAAATATAGCTCCAAGTAAATTACCGATGGAAGTGGACGAAAGAGGGGATGCCTCCCTGGGCATCCCCAAGCTTTGACTTTTTGGTGTCCTTGGATTATCTTGGGGGTGCCATGGGCATCCCCAAGCTTAGTCTCTTTCCACTCCTTGTTCCATGATCCATCAAAAGAATTCACCCAAAACTTGAAAACTTCACAACACAAAACTCAAAATAGAAAACTCGTGAGCTCCGATAGCGAAAGAAAACAAAAGACCACTTCAAGGTACTGTAATGAACTCATTATTTATTTATATTGGTGTTAAACCTACTGTATTCCAACTTCTCTATGGATTATAAACTATTTTACTAACCATAGATTCATCAAAATAAGGAAACAACACATGAAAAACAGAATCTGTCAAAAACAGAACAGTCTGTAGTAATCTGTAGCTAGCGCAAGATCTGGAACCCCAAAAATTCTAAAATAAATTTCTGGACGTGAGGAATTTATCTATTAATTAATCATATGCAAAAAGAATTAACTAAATAGCACTCTTCAAATAAAAATGGCAGAAGTTCTCGTGAGCACTAAAGTTTCTGTTTTTTACAGCAAGTTCAACAAGACCTTCCCCAAGTCTTCCCAACGGTTCTACTTGGCACAAATACTAATTAAACACAAAAAACACAACCAAAACAGAGGCTAAATAATTTATTTATTACTAAGCAGGAGCAAAAAGCAAGGAATAAAAATAAAATTGGGTTGCCTCCCAACAAGCGCTATCGTTTAACGCCCCTATCTAGGCATAAAAGCGAGGATAGATCTAGGTATTGCCATCTTTGGTAGGCAATCCATAAAAGGATCTCATGATAGTTTCATATGGCAATTTTATTTTCTTTCTTGGAAAGTGTTCCATTCCCTTTTTTAATGGAAATTGAAATCTAACATTCCCTTCCTTCATATCAATAATCGCACCAACCGTTCTATGGAAAGGTCTACCAAGAATAATAGGGCAAGAAGGATTGCAATCTATATCAAGGACAATGAAATCTACGGGCACATAATTCCTATTTGCAACAATAAGAACATCATTAATTCTTCCCATAGGTTTCTTAATAGTGGAATCCGCAAGATGCAAGTGTAGAGAGCAATCATCAAAATTACGGAAATCTAGTAAATCACACAAAGTCTTGGGAATAGTGGAGACACTAGCACCCAAATCACACAAAGCATAAAACTCATGATCTTTAATTTTAATTTTAATAGTTGTTTCCCACTCATGATAGAGTTTTCTAGGGATAGAAACTTTCAACTCAAGTTTTTCTTCATAAGATTGCATCAAGGCATCAACAATATGTTTGGTGAAGGCTTTATTTTGACTATAAGCATGTGGAGAATTTAGCACGGATTGCAACAAGGAAATAGAATCAATTAAAGAGCAAATTTCATAATTAAATTCCTTGAAATCCAATAAAGTGGGTTTAGCAACATCTAGATTTTTATTTCTTTCAATCCCACTTTCATCAATTTCATCATTAAGATCTAAATACTCTGAATTTTTAGAACGCCTTCTAGGTAAAGGAAGATCATATTCAGTTTCATCAAGATTCATATTGCAAAACAAAGATTTAATAGGGGACACATCAATAACTTTTAGATCTTCATCTTGATTTTCATAGGTATTCGGTTTAGCGGCCATCTTATTGACTAAGGTGGCTTGCATATCCGAAATTTCAGCAGTCATCTTTTCTAGACGAGCAATTTGGGATCTTATACCCTCAAATTCTTTAGACATATCATCAAGCTCTTTATTCATATAACTCATAAAACTTTTTTGTTCCTTAAGCTCATTTCTAAAGAAATAATTATGCTCAAATTGCAAAACCATAAACTTCTTAACATTGGTTTCGATCTCCTCTAACCTTTTAAGGTGAAGATCACCAAATCTCGGTTGAGCCATCACGACAAACAAGCAATCTAACACACGAGCAAACAAGAGCAAACAGGCAAAAGAGGCAAATAGAGAGGGAGGATAGAGAGAGAGGGCGAATAAAATGGCAAGGGTGAATTGGGGGGAGAGGAAAACGAGAGGCAAATGGCAAATAATGTATTGCGAGAGATAGGGATTGTGATGGGTACTTGGTATGTTGACTTTTTGCGTAGACTCCCCGGCAACGGCGCCAGAAATCCTTCTTGCTATGTCTTGAGCTTGCGTTGGTTTTCCCCGAAGAGGAAGGGATGATGCAGCAGAGTAGCGTAAGTATTTCCCTCAGTTTTTGAGAACCAAGGTATCAATCCAGTAGGAGGCCACGCTCAAGTCCCTCGTACCTGCACAAAACGATAGCTACTCGCAACCAACGCGATTAGGGGTTGTCAATCCCTTCACGGTCACTTACGAGAGTGAGATCTGATAGATATAATATTTTTGGTATTTTTGGTATAAAGATGCAAAGTAAAAAGTAAAGGCAAAGTAAAAAAGCAAAGCAAGATTAAAGTGATGGAGATTGATATGATGAGAATAGACCCGGGGTCCATAGGTTTCACTAGTGGCTTCTCTCAAGAGCATAAGTATTCTACGGTGGGTGAACAAATTACTGTCGAGCAATTGACAGAATTGAGCATAGTTATGAGAATATCTAGGCATGATCATGTATATAGGCATCACGTCCGTGACAAGTAGACCGAAACAATTATGCATCTACTACTATTACTCCACTCATCGACCGCTATCCAGCATGCATCTAGAGTATTAAGTTAAAAACAGAGTAACGCCTTAAGCAAGATGACATGATGTAGAGAGATAAATTCATGCAATATGAAATAAACCCCATCTTGTTATCCTCGATGGCAATGATGCAATACGTGCCTTGCTGCCCCTTCTGTCACTGGGAAAGGACACCGCAAGATCGAACCCAAAGCTAAGCACTTCTCCCATGGCAAGAACTACCAATCTAGTTGGCCAAACCAAGCAGATAATTCGAAGAGACTTGCAAAGATAACCAATCATACATAAAAGAATTCAGAGAAGATTCAAATATTATTCATAGATAGACTTGCTCATAAACCCACAATTCATCGGTCTCAACAAACACACCGCAAAAAGAAGATTACATCGAATAGATCTCCACAAGAGAGGGGGAGAACTTTGTATTGAGATTGAAAGAGAGAGAAGAAGCCATCTAGCTACTAACTATGGACCCGAAGGTCTGAGGTAAACTACTCACACTTCATCGGAGAGGCTAGGATGATGTAGAAGCCCTCCGTGATGACGGCCCTCTTCCGGCAGAGCTCTGAAACAGGCCCCAAGATGGGATCTCGTGGATACAGAAAGTTGCGGCGATGGAATTAGGTTTTTGGCCCCTGTTCTGATTGTTTGGGGGTATGTAGGTATATATAGGAGGAAGGAGTACGTCGGTGGAGCACCGAGGGGCCCACGAGGCAGGGGGCGCCCCCCACCCTCGTGACCTCCTCTTTGACTCCTTGGAGTAGGGTCCAAGTCTCCTGGATCACGTTTGGTGATAAAATCACGTTCCCGAAGGTTTTATTCCGTTTGGACTCTGTTTGATATTCTGTTTCTCCGAAACACTGAAATAGGCAAAAAAATAGCAATTCTGGGTTGGGCCTCCGGTTAATAGGTTAGTCCCAAAAATAATATAAAAGTGGAAAATAAAGCCCAATATAGTCCAAAACAGTAGATAATATAGCATGGAGCAATAAAAAATTATAGATATATTAGAGACGTATCAGCGGTATCTTGGGATGGTCCCCAAATAAAAGGCGCATTCTTCTTGCTCAAAGCATGCAAAGGCGAAGCAATGGTGCTAAAATCCTTCACAAAGCGACGATAGAAACCCGCAAGGCCAAGAAAACTACACACTTGATGCAAGTTGGTTGGTTGCGGCCAAGTCTTAATAGCATTGATCTTGGATTCATCGACATGAACACCCTTAGAAGAAACAACAAAACCCAAGAAAACGAGCTTATCAACACCAAAAAGGCATTTATCCATATTAGCATAGAGGCGCTCTTTTCTAAGAGTTTGCAAAACGGTGCGGACATGGGTGACATGCTCTTTGATAGATTTGCTAAACACAAGAATGTCATCGAAGTAAACCACAACAAATATACCAATGTAAGGGCAAAAGACATGATTCATAAGGCGCATAAAAGTGCCCGGTGCTTCCGAAAGACCCATAGGCATGATTAACCACTCATACAAACCAAACTTGGTTTTGAAGGCAGTTTTCCATTCATCACCCTCTTGTATGCGGATTTGATAGTAACCACTCTTAAGATCAATTTTGGAAAATATAGTGGCACCGCTAAGCTCATCAAGCATATCATCTAGGCGTGGAATGGGATACCTATAGCGAACGGTGATAGCATTGATAGGTCTATAATCGGAGCACATGCGAAATCTACCGTCATGTTTTGGCACAAGAATGACCGGGACAGCACAAGGGCTCAAACTTTCACGCACATGTCCATGGTCGATGAGATGTTTTACTTGCCTTTGTATTTCTTTGGTTTCTTCAGGGTTGACACAGTATGGAGCTTTGTTCGGAAGAGGTGCTCCGGGGATGAGGTCGATTCGGTGCTCAATGCCTCGTAGAGGAGGTAGACCCGGAGGTAGCTCATCGGGGAAAACATCTTGAAATTCCTGCAAAATAGAAGACAACACGAGAGGAAGAGTGTGAGAAGTGTTAGTTTGTGGTGCATTGTCCTTGCACACGAGGATACGGTACCGCACTCAAATTCTCAAACCTCGAAGTAGCAAATGTGTCAGAGAGTGAAACGGTCCAAAAATGGTTGGGTTATGCGGAAGTGGTGGAGGTATGCGGAAGTATATACGGTATATGGTGGGCACCGGAAACAAAATTTGGTGAAAAATGGACGGAAAACGGGGCGGTGGATAGAGATGTTGCTGCCAGGGGTCGGATGTCCAGGTGGAAGGCTGGATGTCCGGAGGCCGGATGTCCGGGCTTGACGGGCCGGATGTCCGGGCTCTGGATACGGGGACGAACAGGATGAACACTGCATGGAGAGGTAAAATCCGGGCAAAATTCGGAGGAATTGGTGGATGGAAATTGGGGGAAAAAGGATGGGAAGCTAGATCCACTGAAAACAAAGCAAATCCACGGATCCGAACCAACAAAATCTCAACACACCAACAAATCTCAAAAAAAAATTGGGCTATTTTTGGTGGGGAATTTTCGAATTAGGACGAAAAACAACAAAACAAGGCTAGAAACACAACGAGGAGGCTCCAAAATCATGATCAACATGGCTCATGATACCAAGATGATGTAGGGTAGAACCCTAATCACCCGATCTTTCACAAAAGGAGCGGATCCCGCGAAGAACATGAGGGGAAAACGAGGGAAATCACGAGGGGAAACACGAGAGAATCACTCAACCAACAAGAAATAGTCACACATGTGCTAGATCCTCGAGTACATAAAGTAAGATACACGATCCACAATCAACTAGGGACGATACACGGTAACCGGTCTTCTCCGTGAGGAGGTCTTGAAGTTCTTCTCCAAAAGGAGGTCTTGAATCCAAAGGGATCTTCTCCATAGAGGCCGCGGTCTCTCTCATGGAGTAGATCCGATGTGGATGAGCAATGCTCTATCTCTAAAATGAGCTAAACCAATGCTAACCCTAGAAAGTTGTACGGGGTGGAGTATAAATAGTCTAGGGGGAGAAGGGATACACGGGCCTCGGCCCTTCACTGTGCGCACACAGGGGAGGTCGGACGTCCGGGCGGGTCGGGCCGGATGTCCAAGCTTTCAGGCGAAGCCAGATGTCCGGGCTGGAGTGGTGGCATTTGTTGCCCTCGGGTTTGGAGGGGCCGGATTTCCAGGCTAGTGGATGACGCTCCAGGGGCCGGATGTCCGGGGCCTGGGAGATGCCCTTGGCTCCTTCCGTTGGTTCTCCTCATCCGTGGACTTGGGGACTTGTACATCTTCATGCGCATCTTCGGGAGGGCCCTCTTGGTGCCTAATCATGCACAACACCTCGGACTTAGGAGAGGAGTGAGTTCACCTTATCTTCGATAGCCTTGGCTTGGGCTCGTGTCATTGGTCCAAGTGGTGTCGTTGGAGGTGTAGGTGCGTCCACGGGATGACCTTGGGATGCTCTGCATCAAATAGTATAGAAAGTTGCCAAAAGTATATGAAAGTTGTATAATATTGACATGGAACAATAAAAAAATTATAGATACGACGGAGACGTATCATCCGGCGCGCAACACTGGTGGGAGCGACACCCACTCCAAGTACGCCACCCCACCGCCACCATGTCCATTCTACCTCCGGAAGGCATCCACGGGCACCGTTGGGTGCGTGTATCCTTGTCGGTGCTGGGCCGCTTGAGGACGCCTGAGTCGGAGACGTGGGCCGCACTGCGTGAGTGGCAACACGTGAGGGGCGCCATGGCGGCGGGTCATGCGTCGGCGAGGCGCCGGGAATTTGCGCGCGTTCCTGTCGATCCCAAGGACGCGCTCTTTGCATCCGTCCTCCGATGCTCCTTGGCAACGGCGAAGATGGATGCACGATGGCTGCGATGGAAGAATGCCAAAGCGCTCTGGGTCGCTATCGAGCAGTCAGAGCGCGAGGCGTCAGCGAAGGCAAAGGCGAGGAGGCACATCGAGGAGCGGGAAGCCTTGCTCCGGAGGCTTGCTGGGGGTCACATGGAGCTGTTGGATGACTCCGATGACAGATCAAGCTACACCGAAGGCCAAAGCAGCACCACCGACTGCAAGAGGATGGGGCGGTGAGGAAATGGTGATTTCCTCCACCCTCCGCCATTTTATTAACTTTTTAATCATATGTTTAGGGTATTTTCCAATTGAAACTGCATCTTTTGGTTGATCAGTGATCGTTTTTGCTACAATTATGCATGATTTTACTAGATTTGGTGCTAGTTCGTTGATCTACATAAGTTCATTTTCATACGTGCATGTGTTGCGTGTATATGAGAAGCCGGATTTGAGATACACGGGTGCGTACGCAGCAAAAGACTGAGTGCCCGGTTAGTGCCCACGGACGCGTTCGAGGGGGTGGATTTGACGTCTTCGGTTGTAGATGCTCTAACAACATAAACCAATTTCCATAAAAAACATAAACTGAACAGACTGCCATGATTTTGTTGAATAAGCGCACATGCGTCTTTGTCCAGCTGGATGTTTCAAGGTCCATTTTACCGAAAAAGGCTATCGCCCCGCTTTATAAATAAAGCACCCACCAAGCACAAAGTATCAAGGTAACAACAGAACACAACACACACACAAACGCAACACCACCGCAAGTCAGGAACCACACCAACAAGCACAGACACACACACACAATACCCAAGTTCCGCTGTGGGCACAGCACATCACGCCCAACACAAAAGGACGAAGACACAATCCCAGACGGTGGCGGCGGAGTCGACAACATGACGATCTAATCTGGTTCCGGAGGAGGTGGGGGAAGCGGCGGCGTCAATCGGAAGGCCATCGCACGGAGCTGGGTGATGATGGAGGTGATGGCGTCTCTCTACCTGGGCCGGCTAAGCGGCCGCCAAAGCTGCAAGTAACCAGACCATTTGAACAAAGCATTAGTCGCACGACAAAGAGGAATATGCTAAATCACAAGTTTATTCCTAACAGTCCACAGCGTCCAGGCCAGGACCCCAATGGTCAGCCACCTAGTGTGGCGCAACGTGGGTGGGATCGCCTGGAGTTCGGCAAAGAGAGCGGGGAAATTGTTATGGCCCCAGTTTCCACCCACAATCTCGCGGAAACAGCTCCAGAGAAACTGCGCGGACATGCAAGTGAAGAAGATATGGTTCGAATCTTCTTCAGGTCCATAGAGCGGGCAGCGCCCGTCTCCAGGGCCATTGCGTTTCAGAACCTCAACACCAGAAGGGAGGCAGCCACGAATCCATTGCCACAAGAAGATCCTAATCTTCAGGGGGAGGCGAATCTCCCAAATGGAGGAAAGCGCCTCGTGACCAAGCGAAGGGGCGATGGCGAGGTAGAGAGATTTGGTGGAGAATTGCCCAGATGGCTCTAACCGCCATCTGGCATGGTCGTCGTCTGTCGAGAGTTTAGGTTCGTGAAGAGCTATGCAGTCGAGCAGCTCCTGCCAGTCCTCGATCTCAGCCGGACCGAAAGGTCTCCGGAACGCTAGTTGCCTAGGTCAGTAAGGGCGGTTGCCACGGAGATCTGTGGCACGACCGCGATGGAGAAGAGGTTCGGGAAGCGGGCCGTAAGGGGCGAGTCGCCCGCCCATCTGTCAAACCAGAACAAGGTTGCAGTGCCAGAGCCAATCTCGATCGAGGTTCCGATCCGAAGGACAGGGAGGAGCTGGATGATAGACTGCCAGAACTGTGATCCCCCAGAACGCTGGCAGAAGGCGAGGAGCTGACCGCGGAGGTATTTCTGCTGAATAATGTGGAGCCACAGTCCACCTTCTCCATTAGCGATCCGCCATAGCCACTTAGTTAGTAGGGCAATGTTCATGCGTTTAGAGGACATGATACCCAAACCGACCTGGTCGCGGGGTTTGCAGATCTCCGACCACTTGACCATGTGGTACTTCTGCTTATCACCCTCGCCGACCCAGTAGAAACGCCCCTGGACGGAGGCAATCTCGTGATGGAGGGTCTCGGGGAGGCTGTAGAAGCTCATGATGAATAACAGTAGGCTGGAGAGGGAGGAGTTGATGAGCACCGTTCGAGATGCTTTCGAGAGCCATCTACCCTGCCAGGGTTCGATCCGGTGCTGAAGCTTCCCCGCCGTGGGGCGCAGCTCAGCCACCGTAAGCCTGGAGTCGCTAATGGGGATTCCGAGGTAAGTCATGGGGAAGCACCCGAGGTGGCAGTTAAGCCGACCCGCAATGCTCTGGCACTCTTCCTGGGTGTAGCCCAAGACCATCACCTCACTCTTGTCGAAGTTGATCTTCAGGCCAGCCATTTGCTGGAAGCACAGCAGGAGGAACTTGATGTTGGGGAACGTAGCAGAAATTAAAAAAATTCCTACGTGTCACCAAGATCTATCTATGGAGAAACCAGCAACGAGGGGAAGGAGAGTGCATCTACATACCCTTGTAGATCGCTAAGCGGAAGTGTTCAAGATAACGGGGTTGAAGGAGTCGTACTCGTCGTGATCCAAATCACCGGAGATCCTAGTGCCGAACGGACGGCACCTCCGCGTTCAACACACGTACAGCCCGGTGACGTCTCCCATGCCTTGATCCAGCAAGGAGAGAGGGAGAGGTTGAGGAAGACTCCATCCAACAGCAGCACAACGGCGTGGTGGTGGTGAAGGAGCGTGGTACTCCAGCAGGGCTTCGCCAAGCACCGCAAGAGACGAGGAGGGAGAGGGGTAGGGCTGCGCCAAGAAGGAGAGGAACTCGTGTGTCTTGGGCAGCCCAAACCTCAAGTATATATAGGGGGAGGGGAGGGGCTATGCCCCCACCTAGGGTTCCCTCCCTAGGGGTGGCGGCAGCCTCCAGATCCCATCTGGGTGGCGGCCAGGTGGAGGGGAGAGGGAGGCGCACCAGGCATGGGCCCTAAGGCCCATCTGCCCTTAGGGTTTGCCCCCCCCCTCCTCCCCTTAGGCGCCTTGGGCCCTTGGGGGGTGCACCAGCCCACCTGGGGCTGGTCCCCTCCCACACTTGGCCCATGCAGCCCTCCGGGGCCTGTGGCCCCACTTGGTGGACCCCCGGGACCCTCCCGGTGGTCCCAGTACGTTACCGATAAACCCCGAAACTTTTCCGGTGACCAAAACAGGACTTCCCATATATAAATCTTTACCTCCAGACCATTCCGGAACTCCTCGTGATGTCTAGGATCTCATCTGGGACTCCAAACAACATTCGGTAACCACGTATATCTATTCCCTATAACCCTAGCGTCATCGAACCTTAAGTGTGTAGACCCTACGGGTTCGGGAACCATGCATACATGACCGAGATAACTCTCCGGTCAATAACCAACAGCGGGATCTGGATACCCATGTTGGCTCCCACATGTTCCACGATGATCTCATCGGATGAACCACGATGTCAAGGACTTAATCAATCCCGTATACAATTCCCTTTGTCTAGCGGTACGATACTTGCCCAAGATTCGATCGTCGGCATCCCGATACCTTGTTCAATCTCGTTATCGGCAAGTCTCTTTACTCGTTCCGTAACACATCATCCCGTGATCAACTCCTTGATCACATTGTGCACATTATGATGATGTCCTACCGAGTGGGCCCAGAGATACCTCTCCGTCACACGGAGTGACAAATCCCAGTCTCGATTCTACCAACCCAACAGACACTTTCGGAGATACCCGTAGTGCACCTTTATAGCCACCCAGTTACGTTGTGACGTATGGCACACCCAAAGTATTCCTACGGTATCTGGGAGTTGCACAATCTCATGGTCTAAGGAAATGATACTTGACATTAGAAAAGCTTTAGCATGCGAACTACACGATCTTGTGCTATGCTTAGGATTGGGTCTTGTCCATCACATCATTCTTCTAATGATGTGATCCCGTTATCAATGACATCCAATGTCCATGGTCAGGAAACCGTAACCATCTATTGATCAACGAGCTAGTCAACTAGAGGCTTACTAGGGACATGGTGTTGTCTATGTATCCACACATGTATCTGAGTTTCCTATCAATACAATTCTAGCATGGATAATAAACGATTATCATGAACAAGGAAATATAATAATAACTAATTTATTATTGCCTCTAGGGCATATTTCCAACAGTCTCCCACTTGCACTAGAGTCAATAATCCAGTTCACATCGCTATGTGATTAACACTCAAGGTCACATCCCCATGTGACTAACACCCAAAGAGTTCACTAGAGTCAATAATCTAGTTCACATTACCATGTGATTAACACTCGATGAGTTCTGGGTTTGATCATGTTATGCTTGTGAGAGATGTTATAGTCAACAGGTCTGAACCTTTCAGATCCGTGTGTGCTTTACAAATCTCTATGTCATCTCCTAGATGCAGCTACCATGTTCTATTTGGAGCTATTCCAAATAACTGTTCTACTATACGAATCCAGTTTACTACTCAGAATAATCTGGATTAGTGTCAAAGTTTGCATCAGTGTAACCCTTTACGACGAACTCTTTTACGACCTCCATAATCGAGAAAATTCCTTAGTCCACTAGTTACTAAGGATAACTTTGACCGTTGTCCTGTGATCCATTCTTGGATCACTCTTGTACCCCTTGACTGACTCATGGCAAGGCACTCTTGAGGTGCAGTACACATCATAGCATACTGTAGAGCCTACGTCTAAAGCATAGGGGACGACCTTCGTCCTTTCTCTCTATTCTGTCGCGGTCAGGTTTCGAGTCTTACTCAATGTTCACACCTTATAACACAGCCAAGAACTCCTTCTTTGCCGATCCATTTTGAACTCCTTCAAAATCTTGTCACGGTATGTATTCATTTGAAAGTACTATTAAGCGTTTTGATCTATCCTTATAGATCTTAATGCTCAATACTCAAGTAGCCTAATCCAGGTTTTCCATTGAAAAACACTTTTCAAATAACTCTGCATGCTTTCCAGAAATTCTACATCATTTTCGATCAACAATATGTTAACAACATATACTCATCGGAAATTCTATAGTGCTCCCACTCACTTCTTTGGAAATACAAGTTTCTCATAAACTTTGTATAAACCCAAAATCTTTGATCATCATCAAAGCGTATATTCCAACTCTGAGATGCTTACTCCAGTCCTTAGAAGGATTGCTGGAGCTTTGCATACTTATTAGCATCTTTCAGGATTGACAAAACCTTCTGGTTGTATCACATACAACCTTTCCTCAAAAATCGTCGAGGAAACAATGTTTTGACATCCTATCTGCAAGATTTCATAAATAATGCAGTAATCGCTAATATAATTCCAACAGACTCTTAGCATCGCTACGAGTGAGAAAGTCTCATCGTAGTCAACTCCTTGAACTTGTCGGAAAACGACAAGTCGAGCTTTCTTAATGGTGACATTTACCATCATTGTCCGTCTTCCTTTTAAAATCCATCTGTACTCAACAGCCTTATGACCATCAAGTAGTTCTTCCAAAGTCTACACTTTGTCTTCATATATGGATCCTCTCTCGGATTATATGGCCTTGAGCCATTTTGGAATCCAGGCCCACCATCGCTTCTCCATAGCTCGTAGGTTCATTGTTGTCTATCAACATGACTTCCAAGACAGGATTATGTACCACTCTGAAGTAGTACGCATCCTTGTCATCCCACGAGGTTTGGTAGTGACTTGATCTGAAGTTTCATGATCACTATCATAAGCTTCCACTTCAATTGGTGTAGGTGCCACGGGAACAACTCCCTGTGCCCTGCCACACACTAGTTGAAGAGACGGTTCAATAACCTCATCAAGTCTCCACCATCCTCCCACTCAATTCTTTCGAGAGAAACTTTTCCTCGAGAAAGGACCCGATTCTGAAACAATCCCTTATTGCTTTCGGATCTGAGACAGGAGGTATACCCAACTATTTTGGGTGTCCTATGAAGATGCATTTATCTGCTTTGGGTTCGAGCTTATCAGCCTGAAACTTTTTCACATAAGCGTCGCAGCCCCAAACTTTTAAGAAATGACAGCTTAGGTTTCTCTAAACCATAGTTCATACGGTGTCATCTCATCGGAATTACGTGGTGCCCTATTTAAAGTGAATGTGGTTGTCTCTAATGCCTAACCCATAAACTATCATGGTAATTCGATAAGAGACATCATGGTATGCATCATATCCAATAGGGTGCAATTATGATGTTCGGACACACCATCACATTATGGTGTTCCAGGCTGTATTAGTTGTGAAACAATTTTCACAATATCTTAATTCTATGCCAAACTCGTAATTCAGATATTCATCTCTATGATCATATCAAAGATCTTTTATCCTCTTGTCACGACGATCTTTCAACTTCACCCTGAAATTACTTGAACCTTTCAATAATTCAGACTCGTGATTCATCAAGTAAATATACTCAACATCTACTCAAATCATCTGTGAAGTAAGAACATAATGATATCCACTACACGCCTCAGCACTCATTGGACTGCACACATCAAAATGTATTACTTCCAACAAGTTGCTTTCTATTTCCATTTTACTAAAAACGAGGCTTTCAGTCATCTTGCCCATGTGGTATGATTTGCATGTCTCAAGTGATTCAAAATCAAGTGAGTCCAAATGGTTTGCATGGAGTTTCTTCATGCATACACACCAATAGACATGGTTTGCATGTCTCAAACTTTTCAAAATGAGTGAGCCCAAAGATTCATCAACATGGAGCTTCTTCATGTGTTTTATACCGATATGACTTACATGGTAGTGCCACAAGCAGGTGGTACTATCATTACTATCTTATATCTTTTGGCATGAACATGTGTATCACTATGATCGAGATTCAATAAACCATTTGTTTTAGGTGCAAGACCATTGAAGGTATTATTCAAATAAACAGAGTAACCATTATTCTCCTTAAATGAATAACCGTATTGCGATAGACATAATCCAATCATGTATATGCTCAACGCAAACACCAATCTTGATGGTAGAGGGAGCGTGCGATGCTTGATCACATCAAGCTTGGGAAAAACTTCCAACACATATCGCCAGCTCAACTTTAGCTAGTCTCCATTTACTCCGCAGCCTTTTATTTCGAGTTTACTAACACTTAGCAACCGAACCGGTATCTAATACCATGGTGCTACTAGGAGTACTAGTAAAGTACACATTAACACAATGTATATCCAATATACTTCTATCGACCTTGCCAGCCTTCTCATCTACCAAGTATCTAGGGTAATTCTGCTCCAGTGGTTGTTCCCCTTATTACAGAAGCACTTAGTCTTGGGTTTGGGTTCAACCTTGGGTTTCTTCACTAGAGCAGCAGCTGATTTGCCATTTCATGAAGTATCCCTTCTTGCCCTTGCCCTTCTTGAAACTAGTGGTTTCACCAACCATCAACAATTGATGCTCCTTCTTGATTTCTACTTTTGTGGTGTCAAACATCGCGAATATCTCAAGGATCATCATATATGTCCCTGATATATCATAGTTCATCACGAAGCTCTAGCAGCTTGGTGGTAATGACTTCAGAGAAACATCACTATCTCATCTGGAAGATCAACTCCCACTCGATTCAAATGATTGTTGTACTCAGACAATCTGAGCACAAGCTCAACAATTGAGCTTTTCTCCCTTGGTTTGTAGGCTAAGAAAATCGTCGGAGGTCTTATACCTCTTGACGTGGGCACGAGCTTGAAATCCCAATTTCAGCCCTCGAAACATCTCATATGTTTCGCGACATTTTAAAACGTCTTCGGTGCCTCATCTCTAAACTGTTTAACTGAACTATCACGTAGTTATCAAAATGTGTATGTTAGATGTTCGCAACATCCACAGACGACGTTCGAGGTTCAGCACACCGAGCGGTGCATTAAGGACATAAGCCTTCTACTGTCTGCATAATTGCTACTATCAACTTTCAACTAATTTTTCTCTAGGAACATATCTAAATAGTATAACTGAAGCGCGAGCTACGACATAATTTGCGAAGACCTTTTGACTATGTTCAGGATAATTAAGTTCATCTTATGAACTCCCACTCAGATAGACATCCCTCTAGTCATCTAAGTGATTACATGATCCGAGTCAACTAGGCCGTGTCCGATCATCACGTGAGATGGACTAGTCAACATCGATGAACATCTTCATGTTGATCGTATCTACCATATGACTCATGCTCGACCTTTCGGTCTCTTGTGTTCCGAGGCCATGTCTGTACATGCTAGGCTCGTCAAGTCAACCTAAGTGTTTTGCATGTGTTCCGAGGCCATGTCTGTACATGCTAGGCTCGTCAACACCCGTTGTATTCGAACGTAAGAATCTATCACACCCGATCATCACGTGGTGCTTCGAAAAGATGAACTTTCGCAACGGTGCACATTTAGGGGGAACACTTTCTTGAAATTTTAATGAGGGATCATCTTATTTACTACCGTTGTTCTAAGCAAATAAGATGTATAAACATGATAAACATCACATGCAATCAAATAGTGACATGATATGGCCAATATTATATTGCTCCTTTTGATCTCCATCTTCGGGGCTCCATGATCAATATCGTCACCGGCATGACACCATGATCTCCATCATCATGATCTCCATCATCGTGTCTTCATGAAGTTGTCTCGCCAACTATTACTTCTACTACTACAGCTAACGGTTAGCAATAAAGTAAAGTAATTACATGACGTTTATGTTGACACGCATGTCATAAATAAATTAAGACAACTCCTATGGCTCCTGCCGGTTGTCATACTCATCGACATGCAAGTCGTGATTCCTATTACAAGAACATGATCATCTCATACATCACATATATCAGTCATCACATCCTTTGGCCATATCACATCACATAGCATACCCTGCAAAAACAAGTTAGACGTCCTCTAATTGTTGTTTGCATGTTTTACGTGGCTGCTATGGGTTTCTAGCAAGAACGTTTCTTACCTACGCAAAAACCACAACGTGATATGCCAATTTCTATTTACCCTTCATAAGGACCCTTTTCATCGAATCCGATCCGACTAAAGTGGGAGAGACAGACACCCGCTAGCCACCTTATGCAACTAGTGCATGTCAGTCGGTGGAACTAGTCTCACGTAAGAGTACGTGTAAGGTCGGTCCGGGCCGCTTCATCCCACAATGCCGCCGAATCAAGATTGGACTAGTAACAGTAAGCATATTGAACAAAATCAACGCCCACAACTACTTTGTGTTCTACTCGTGCATAGAAACTACACATAGACCTAGCTCATGATGCCACTGTTGGGGAACGTAGCAGAAATTAAAAAAATCCTACGTGTCACCAAGATCTATCTATGGAGAAACCAGCAACGAGGGGAAGGAGAGTGCATCTACATACCCTTGTAGATCGCTAAGCGGAAGCGTTCAAGAGAACGGGATTGAAGGAGTCGTACTTGTCGTGATCCAAATCACCGGAGATCCTAGTGCCGAACGGACGGCACCTCCGCGTTCAACACACGTACAGCCCGGTGACGTCTCCCATGCCTTGATCCAGCAAGGAGAGAGGGAGAGGTTGAGGAAGACTCCATCCAGCAGTAGCACAACGGCGTGGTGGTGGTGAAGGAGCATGGTACTCCAGCAGGGCTTCGCCAAGCACCGCAAGAGACGAGGAGGGAGAGGGGTACGGCTGCGCCAAGAAGGAGAGGAACTCGTGTGTCTTGGGCAGCCCAAACCTCAAGTATATATAGGGGGAGGGGAGGGGCTGCGCCCCCACCTAGGGTTCCCTCCCTAGGGGTGGCGGCAGCCCCCAGATCCCATCTGGGTGGTGGCCAGGTGGAGGGGAGAGGGAGGCGCACCAGGCATGGGCCCTAAGGCCCATCTGCCCTTAGGGTTTGCCCCCCTCCTCCCCTTAGGCACCTTGGGCCCTTGGGGGGCGCACCAGCCCACCTGGGGCTGGTCCCCTCCCACACTTGGCCCATGCAGCCCTCTGGGGCCTATGGCCCCACTTGGTGGACCCCCGGGACCCTCCCGGTGGTCCCGGTACGTTACCGATAAACCCCGAAACTTTTCCGTTGACCAAAACAGGACTTCCCATATATAAATCTTTACCTCCGGACCATTCTGGAACTCCTCGTGACGTCCGGGATCTCATCCGGGACTCCGAACAACATTCGGTAACCACGTATATCTATTCCCTATAACCCTAGCGTCATCGAACCTTAAGTGTGTAGACCCTACGGGTTCGGGAACCATGCAGACATGACCGAGATAACTCTCCGGTCAATAACCAACAGCAGGATCTGGATACCCATGTTGGCTCCCACATGTTCCATGATGATCTCATTGGATGAACCACGATGTCAAGGACTTAATCAATCCCGTATACAATTCCCTTTGTCTAGCGGTACGATACTTGCCCGAGATTCGATCGTCGGTATCCTGATACCTTGTTCAATCTCGTTACCGGCAAGTCTCTTTACTCGTTCCGTAACACATCATCTCGTGATCAACTCCTTGATCACATTGTGCACATTATGATGATGTCCTACCGAGTGGGCCCAGAGATACCTCTCCGTCACATGGAGTGACAAATCCCAGTCTCGATTCGTGTCAACCCAACAGACACTTTCGGAGATACCCGTAGTGCACCTTTATAGCCACCCAGTTACGTTGTGACGTTTGGCACATCCAAAGTATTCATACGGTATCCGGGAGTTGCACAATCTCATGGTCTAAGGAAATGATACTTGACATTAGAAAAGCTTTAGCATGCGAACTACACGATCTTGTGCTATGCTTAGGATTGGGTCTTGTCCATCACATCATTCTTCTAATGATGTGATCCCGTTATCAATGACATCCAATGTCCATGGTCAGGAAACCGTAACCATCTATTGATCAACGAGCTAGTCAACTAGAGGCTTACTAGGGACATGGTGTTGTCTATGTATCCACACATGTATCTGAGTTTCCTATCAATACAATTCTAGCATGGATAATAAACGATTATCATGAACAAGGAAATATAATAATAACTAATTTATTATTGCCTCTAGGGCATATTTCCAACACTTGAGGTTGGCAATATCACTCTCCGAGCCCTCCACCATGATAATGGTGTCATCCGCATATTGGAGGAGGGATACACCGTTCCCCCCAACCAGATGTGGAACTATTCCCTTAATGTGGCCAGCCGCCTTGGCCCTTTCAAGGATGGCCGCCAGGGCATCTACCACCATGTTAAATAGGAACGGAGAGAAGGGGTCACCCTGACGAACCCCACAAAATGTGGGGAAAAAAGGGCTGATCTCCCCATTAATGTTAACCGCGGTGCGCCCCGAGGACACCATCTGCATCACCCTAGTCAACCACCGGTCGTCGAAGCCCTTACGGAGAAGACATTCCCGAAGGAAGGTCCAACTGACCGTGTCGTAGGCCTTGTGGAAATCCAGTTGCAGGAAGACTGCCTTGAGGTGTTTGGAGTGCACCTCATGGAGTGCTTCATGGAACACCAAGACTCCATCAAGGATATAAAGGCTCTGAATAAAGGCTGACTGGTCCGGGTGGGTGATCCGGTCGGCGATAGGAGCCGCCCTAATGGCGTACCCCTTGGCAAGGATGCGGAAGATGACATTAATCATCGTAATCGGCCGAAATTGACGGATGTCGGACGCCCCAGCCACCTTGGGGATGAGCATGATTACCCCGTAGTTCAGCCGGTTGAGGTCAATGGACACAACAAAGAACTCGTCAAACAGGGCCATCACCTCCTGTTTGATCACCTCCCAAAAGGTCTGGAAGAACTTGACTGGGCGTCCATCCGGCCCAGGGGCCGAAGATGGGTTCATGCCCTTTATTGCCTCCCATACTTCAGCCTCGGAGAACGGGGCCGTGAGGGCCGCGTTGTCCATAGGCGTAACGCAGCAGTGGGCAGGCCAAATGTCTTGCGCTAAGGCAAGACCTCCCCGAGGGGACGCGGAGAATAGTTCTCTGTAAAAGCCGTCTACATGGGTCCGGATCTCCTCCGGCCGCTGAAGAAGGGTCGCTCCATCCCACAGGAGGGGGATGGAGTTACGGCGTCTGCGGCCATTAGCGATGCCTGGAAGTAGGCTATATTGGCGTCCCCCTTGAGGACCCAATTCTGCGTACCTCGTAATCGCCAGTATGCCTCCTCGTCGGTGTAGATGACCGTGAGCTGATCTTCCAGATCGTATCTAAGCATCCATTCGTCTGCCGACAGGCCGGCGGCGTCAGCCCTCAGGTCAAGGGCCTGAATGCCCTCAAGGAGGGTTTTCTTCCTCTCACGGATATCCCTACCCACATTGGCGCCCCATCCTTTCATAAATTGTCGTGACCTTTTGGCACAGAAATGCCATGAATCAACGGCGGACAGGGCACGGTGGGGGGAATCCCGCGCCTCCCGCCATCTGGCAGCCACCGCGGCAGTAAATCCAGGCTGGCGTAGCCAGAAGGTTTCGAAGCGGAAGCGGGGTGGCAGGGGAGGGCGATCATTCTCCGAAGAGAGAAGAAGGGGGATGTGGTCTGAGCCAATCCGCGTAATCGCCCGAAGCGACGCTAGGGGGCAACGAATGTCCCACTCAGGGGAGACGAAGACCCGATCGAGGACCGAGCGAGTCGGATCAACCTGGCGGTTAGTCCAAGTGAATCTCGCCCCGACCCGATCGAGCTCGCGCAACCCCATGTCAGCAATGTAGTCATTGAACATTTGCATGCGAGGGAAATTCACTAAATTATTGCTCTTGTCTTCTTCCGTCCTGATGAGGTTGAAATCACCGCCCACTACCACCGGTAGCTGGGCGGAGGCTACCTTCCTATGGAGCTCCACGAGGAAGGCCTCAGATCGGCGGTGATCGGCAGGGCCATAAACCGCGATGATTTCCCATTTGAAATTGAGAGCCTGCTCAAACACCTCCATGCTAACGAAGAACTCTCCCCGGTTCATGCTTCCTACCTCGAAGGTGGCATCCTTCACGCCTAGGAGGATGCCACCTGAGTGGCCCGTACTCCCACTAGAAGGGAGCCAATGCCAAGCAAACAAGTCGGAGCTTAGATGCTCAAGTTCCGACAAGGAGAATTCAGTCCGCATCGTTTCTTGGATTGCCACAATGTCGATTCGCTCGGTTCGCATGTAGTCGATGAGTTGGCGGCGCCGACCAGCTTGGCCGAAACCGCGGATGTTCCAGAAGATGGTCCGCATCACTCATCCATCGGGGGGCTGCTTGACCCCAAGACACGTGAGGCGCTCTGGGCGCGGAGGGCTGCAGTACGCGCGCGGGTGCGGCCCCGGATCTCACCCGGGGCGGCCGCCGCGAGAGGGCTGACGCTCGAAACAGCCCCGGTAGGGGTGGCCGAGGAGGAGGAGAGACGTGCGCGGGCCTCAGCCAGACAACCATCAAGGAGTTCCCGCGCACGTATCGCCTCGATCTGAACTAGAGGGGGGGCAACCTCCCCCCTGAACACTATGGCCGAGTCCGCTGCCACCTTAGCGAGGCGGCCAAGCGGAATCGACTCCAACGCAAAGAAGAAACAGGTAGCAGAGGTGGTCGGAATGGACGGGGTACCTGACTCGAGGTTCCGGGAAGCGGCCCGGAGAGCAGCACACGCAGGGATGGGCAGAGCCGGGCTGCCCGCCGGTCTGGCCGCCTCAATCCGAGCGTTGCGTCGCGAGGAGATCACCGGGGTCGAGGTCGACCGGCCCCTCCTGGAGTACGCCGCAGACCGAGGCGGGAGTGGAGGAGCGGCCACCAGGGTGACCACCACCGTCGACACCCCACCCAGGGCGATGCACGAGAAGGTCGAGGGGCGGGTCGGCGAAGAGGCGGGCACGGCCGGGACCAGAGCCATCGGCTCCGGGGTCCCCAGGTCCGCCCGAAGGTCAAGGAAAGACAGCGGACTAGCTGTGTCAGCTTTAATCGATTGGTCCATTGTACTGTATTAATCATCTCCAACTGACCATCTTTCAACCCCTTGTCAAGTTCTTGCACATTCTGCAGTTCTACTAGTCCGACCTCCACACAATTTAGATGGGTCATGGAATATTTTGCTGGTTGGCCCACACCGAAGGAATGATGAGGCACTAGGTTCCCTCGTGTCATTGGCACGAACTTTTGCAGGTAATCACACAATTTGATGGTCGTTCCTTTCTTACATCTGCAACTAAATTGATCGGCCTGTGTGCATTACACACTCTGAGGTACTACGAGTCTACGACGGTCAGTAAGGCTCAAATCCCCACCTACGAAGGTGAGTACCTACTGACGCCGCTCACACGGATTGTATGAGCAGTATAACACCCACAAGCTACGCAAGGCAGCAGTACTAACCATACGTAATACCTACTGATGCTCAATGTTTTTGATATAGCTCAATATTCACGCTAAATGGTGGGTGGACACAACTAGGTTGGACAAGCTAAGTGGTAAAGGTAGACATGTAACTCTCACTCATTAGACAGATACAACATGCATCACATTGAAAGAAAATTGACCCGCGAATAAGAATAACCCGATAAAACCAATAGAGAAAACAGAAAAACCAAAAAAAACAGCACAAAGTGAAAACCGGCCTGTGCATTGAAAACTTAGAGCATCTCTAGTCACGCCCACAACAAGCCCCTTCCCCCTTCCCATGCCATCTTTTGCCGCCGGCGTCCGAAAAATGGCCCAGCCGTGTCCCAAAAGCCCTTTTTCGTCGGTCTGGATCAAAACTGGCGCCGGCAGACCCAGAGCGAACACGGCGTGTTGGGGGGCACCTGGAAAAGCGTTTTTGATGCGAACGGGAATGAGCCCGCCGAGTCAGCGATATGCCGCTTCATCGTCCTCATCGTCTCGGTTCCCGCGAAAATCAATGCCAAGGCTGCCGTGTTGCCGCGCCGGTGAGCCTCCATTGATGCCTCATGTGCGGCACAGTGAAGGCGTCGCGACGCGCGCCCCGTCCGCTCCCGCCACGCGTCGCCCGTCATGCAGGCACCGCGACACGCGTCCCGCCCGCTCACCGCCCCGCCTCGGCTATAAAAGCGGACCTCCCGCCGGTGAACGCTACAGTAGCCACAACATGCCTTCTCTCGCCTCGTCTGCCCCCAGAAGCCACCTCTCCCCCTCTTCCCCTCACCGACTCCGCGACGGCGAACGGCTTCGGCCGACGCCATCTCCATGAGTACGAGGCGTGCCTCCTCTACAAGGCCGACTATCCGACGCCCCCAGACATGCGGGTGCCCGGTTTGTGGAAGTTGAGCGTCGGCGGCATCCCGGTACCACCTGTGCCCACTAGGGCTGAACGGCGGGCCGAGATCGCCCGCATCCGCTCGTCACTAACGGAGGCGCAACGGAATGAGCCGAGGTACGCCGCCGACAGCCACACGCAATGGACGATGTACTTCGAGCGCCGCCGCGAAGATCAGATCGCCTCCATCAACGGCATCATCCCCCGCGGCCGCCTCAACGCCAACGGGCGGCGCGAGTGGTGGGGTGTGCCCGGCCGCACCCTCGAAGCCGTCCTCGACCACATCGAGACCGGCAACACGCCGCATCTCGATTACCCCCCGGGCCCGCCATTCTCTCGCCATTGTGGCAGCTCCTGGACGCCGCGGCGAATGGTGGCGGGGACCTCCTCATCGTCGGGCTCTGGCTCGCTCTCCTCCGGCTCGCCGGCGCTCCGCCCCGTCAAGCCGGAGCCGGGGGAGACGCCACTTCGGCGCCGCACCCGCAGCGGCGCCCTCGTCATCAACGAGGATGGCCGCCCCTCCTCCCCGCGTTCCCTCCGCCTTGTTCGGCCGAAGCCCGTGTCGGAGCTGCTCCCCATGAAGCCGGAGCATGCGGAGATGGCCGCCGCCGACGAGACTGCCCTCAAGTGGGCGAAGGCGGACTACGTCCGTGAGCAGGTGCTCCGCCAGCGCCGGGCATACGCGGAGCTCCAGGCCCGGCGCCGCGGACGCGAGGAGGGCGGCATCATCGTCCTCGACAGCGACGACGAGGACGAGCCCAGGCCGTCCAACCCCCCGCGCGTCGGCAACCCTGGGCAGGGGTGCAGTAGGGACGGCGCCGGCTCCAGCGAGGCGCAGGGCGGCGGCGATGACGGCGACGGCGGCGGCGGCGACTACACCCGGTTCTACAGACTCCTCGGCATGTAGAAGACGGGGCGGCGGCCGCGGCGTAGCAGGGCTAGGGGTAGTTCTAGGCGTAGTTTGCCTTTTTTTTCTCCGTTTTTATACAAATTTCAATGAAAATCGCCGAGTTTGTGCCGGCGTATCAGATCGCGGAGTTTGCACGATTTTAAGGGGTGCGCCGGGGGCGACCTGGGGCGGCGACTATGAACGCAATCGCCCCTACGTCGGAAGCAAACGTTGATTCGACCCTAGATGTCGTTTTTTCAGGTCCCGTGGGAGTGAACGGCTGGAGCTGCTCTTATAGAAGGTGCATTGAACAAAGGCGGTTTCTTTATCCCACGGTACAGAGAAAATCCCTAGCAAGAGAAGATCCCTAGCAAGCTGCCGCCGACCCAACAAGAAACGAAGATGGCAAGGGAAACGCACGAAAACGGGGAAATCCTGTGAGCGCCAAATAGTCCTCAAGATATACAGGGACGTTTTTTTTCTTTCTTGTCCTTCCTTTTAAAAAAATAATCACAAATTTCGAAAATTTCCAATGTCTTTTAAACAAATTGTTCGTCTTCACCACAAAAATGTTCAAAATTCAAAATTTCAACAAAAACCCAATAAAATTCAATAATTATTCTCAGTTTTGAAATTTTCCCTTTTTATAAAAAGGCAAAATTCTAAAAAATATTTGCAAATTTGAAAAGTGTTCACATTCTTCAAAGAAAGTTGGAAACTTTGAAACAATTGTTCATGTTTCCAAACCAAGTTTTTAATTTTTAATATGTTTGTGATTTCAAAAAATGTTCAAAAGTTTCAAACCTAATTGCATTTTCAACAAAAGGTTCACACTTGTTTACCTTTTTCAAAAATATTTGGATTTTTTTAAAATTATTTGTAGTATCTTATTTTGTTATTTTTCCAATAAGTATATGGAATTTCAGAAAATGTTGCAACTTAGAAAATCAGGTATAAAATTTGAAATTCTGAATATTTTTTTGAAAACAGGTATATTTTTTAAAACACTAGCACTTATTTTACGCTTTGAATAATATTCAAAAACACGGACAATTTTTGATATTTCAAACAAATTTGAAAACATGAACACTTTTTAATTTTACGAACATTTTTTGAAATTTTGAATAATTTTTTGGCAATGCCGATCAATTTTTCAAAAATGGGAACCATATTTGCAAAATATAAAACATGATAAATAAGTACCCTCAAAAAATGTCACGCCATGTGCATCCTTGATGGGCCGGTCCAGTCGGTTGTTGCCTACGACAGGTCGACTATTTGACCCAGTTAGCAAGGACCTCCCACGAAAACGCGTATGTGTGCACCCCCCCCCCCCCCCCCCCTCCCCCAGTCTGTTACCTAAAACACGAGTCCTGTAACAAGCATCCTACGGTTTTAAAAGTTAGACAAGACATAACTAAATATCTTTTTTTTAGCATCAGTACAGACACAAGCGCTCATATACACGCGCATACACTCAAATATCATCTAGATGAAAATTAGCAAATCTACTATAAGAATGGCCTTTTTAATCCAAACAAAAAATGCACAAACGTATGACAACATAAAACTAACTAAAACTGTTTTTTCTTAAATTTCTCCTAAATCCCGATCTAACTTAAATTCTTCTAATCCAAACAACCACCGAGGTGTCCAAATGCAATTCAATCTTTTGTTTGATACGTCGGTACCTTAACCATACTACTGATCATAAAGCTGCCTCATACTATAATATTTATTAATGCAAACATTGCACGCAGACAAAGAGGCATCATATATAACTTGTTTAATTAATATGAAACATGAGAGATTTTCCACACAATAATCATGCTATTTATTACTCCCTTCGTTTCATAATTCATGTTGACAAAAATTATGAAACAAATGGAGCAACTGGCTTTTTTATATATCTTTAAAAAATAGGATTAGTGGGATCGTATCTCTAGTCGTATAAAAGACTTTGTTGGTGTTGATGGTGTGTCTGTCATCCGTCATTTCCGACCATCAGATCTACATCCGATGATTGTGAGGTAAGCTGTGACATTTTTGTAATAAGACCCCACTTCTCTGCTCCAATTTATAGAAAACCCTTAGTATTTTGAAAGCAACTACATCCCTGCCTCACATAAAAAAACAAGGTATATATTTTGAGTGTAACCTAATACGAGTATATTTTTAGTGTATTGTTTTACTTTGGATCCGTTGCAACGCACGAACACATTGCTAGTAATAAAACAATTTCAAATGATAAGTGCCGCATGTGTGGCATGAAGCACTCCGGCCCTGATGTTTTCTACAAGTAAAATTATCAGTCGAAAAGAAAATGTAAACCTAAAAGATCTTGAAACTTGTCATCCGAAAAAAAAGTTGCCATGCTTGACAATTAAGTTGCCGTCCTCACATCACTAAACTTACCATAAAAAACCTTGGAGTTTGTATGTGTTTGTACCACCCGTGTGATATTTATCATGATCCAAAGCAAAAGAGAGTAGCTTGATTCCAAACATATACGAGCATAAATGAAAGGTGATGCTGCCATGACGGCGGGAGAAGATCTCGAACAACAAAGGCAAAAAAACAAGTAAACGAAAATATGTACTAAGCTCTCGTATCAACATGACATTACCATCTCCAGTACAAGTCGATCGAAAATCGAAGAAACATGAAGCATGACTGTAGACAGCAAATTCACACATATGCAAGTGATGGATTGGATGGCATGCCGAACCGTCGACCGCCACGAGGTGACCGATCTCCGATCCTACCAGTAGTCTGGGCCGTAAAGCAGGCCGGCGCCTCCCGTTTGGTCATACATGCTCTGGAACGGCGGAGGCATGGCTCCGGCGCCGGCCGCGTAGTCCGCCGTGGACGGCATCGCCGGCGGCAAAGCCCGGGCGCCCGCAGCGGCCGTAGCCCCGGCCGTCGGGGAGGCGCGCCCGTACGAGGAGTAGGAGGAGGAGGACGAGGAGGAGTAGTAGGACGGGACGCCCGGGAGGTCGTGGTCGGCCACGTTGGAGTCGCGGCCCGTGAGCTCCTGCACGATGGCGCGGAACTCCTCGGCGCTGGCGGTGAGCATCATGGGGCTGGAGATGTAGACGACCTTGATCCCCTTGCCGCCGCCCTTGCCCTTCCCGCCGCCCTTGCCGTGGTGGTGCACCGGCGGCTTGGAGATGCCGTTGTGCTGCCCGTGGTGCACGCTCAGCTTGTCCATCCCAACAATCTCGATCGAACACGTACAGCAGCAGCAGCAGCAATGAGACGAAGCCAAGGAGAGCGCGCGATGAAGCTGAAGCGGACTGAGCGATCAACCAGCTGAGCCAAGTTGGTTAAGCTAAGCTGCTTTGGGATGAGGAGGTGATGGGGGGTTTTGTTGGCGGGGCGTTTATATAGGGTTGCGCGGCCGCAAGATTACAAGGTCCGGTCAGGGAGACGATCTTTGTTTCAAGATATCGCCACTGCGCTTCTGTGGCTGTGGATTGGCCCCCGCAGGTTCCCGGAATCCGCCGGATAATAATTTTGTTGCGGGCTCCGGCCGGGCCGAATTGTGGCACATGGGGCTTTGATTGAGGTCATAGGGCGTGACGGTTTCGTGCGCATCGTACCGTTGCCTGGGAAAGTTGGTGAGTGGGTTGATTGGACGACCGGCGCGGGATGATTTTGAGAGCGAGAGGTGAAGGTTCCTGGAAAAGCAGGGCGCTGGAGTTACATGGACGTGGACGTCTGGTTACTTTTGTGTGCGTGACCGTTTGTTCACTTGTGCATAGGCTTGTAGCACTAGTGTATCTGAAAGGGGGTGTATTAGCCTTTCAGTTCAAACCATGCAACATCTCGGCGGTCTTCCTGTTCCAGTCCACGTACGGCTCCACGGAGAAAATCTGTTTGGCGCCGTGGCGATCGGCATCGATCGAGATGTCTCTTCGTTTCTCTGTGTGTACCACATGCACGTGCATCCGTAGTGTGAATTTTCCCGTGGCAGGAAAGTGCCTGCTTCCAGACCATGGGGATACACGTCTGAATTTTCTCACTGCCAGTTTTAATTGATCGATATAAGGTTGTTTCAGAATGGGGCTAGTAACGAAGTACTAATTGGTAGGGGAATGCTTCTGCACCTCACCCTACATCTCGCGCATATATATCCCCATCAGACTGATGTTATAGCTACCAAATTCGAACTCAGTCTAATTTCAAGAGGCGCCACTAGTTAATTAGATGGAGCAATACGGTTTGGGTTCGAAAAACATAGATAATCAGTCAGTTTCTCATGCTCAACCCACCTAACCTGCCTGTTGTGGAAAGAATCCAAGTAGTAGTATATATTCCAACTAAAAAATGTCAGAGTCCTTGTCGATTTTGGTTAATTAATTATTTTCCCGGTCCAAGATTTTGTGGCCGTGTACTCTCTACATCTAGATACATCCATACCTGTGACGAGTAATTCGGAATGGAGGGAGTAGTACTTATAGGATCTATGATGGGACGCCACGATCGTTGGCATTCACCGGCTGGGCCGGCGCGTGCTTCTTCTATCAGCTGAACGAGCAGGATGCGTGGTCAAAGCTCAAGCTCGCCGACCTTGCACTTCCAAGTTCCAACAGAGAACATGATACGTGTCTGGATGATTGCTTGTGGAAGACGTACAAGTACAACAATGCACGCTTCTACTCGTATCCATCGAACGAACTCGCGTGTCAGTGAGACAGTGACTCGCCGGATCGGTTAGTTTTTTCACTTGAAGTTGAACACCCGGGCTTACGTACGTGTTGCGCAATCGATGACGCCTGAGTGTTCCCGTCATTTGGTAAGGCGACCAGAGAGTGATCAGCACCGGGGCGGGGTGAATTGGAGGAAGGCTCGGGAAGAAGACGGCCGTTAAATACTCCTAGATCGCAATGGCGCGACACGGACGCCAAGGCCTAAGGGAACTACGGAGATGGACGGGGGAGAAAGAATAACCACCAGCCATTTTGGTCGGAACAGTGTGATCTTGGTCGATACGGTAGGAAGGACATGCTGAGGCGACGTCCAGGACCAGTCCGGGTGAAGTTTCCTCGCGGCAGCGATGTCACCGAAATTCCACTCTTAGTCAAGGTGTGCCGTAGGTCCCTGTCGCCCGATCGCCATCGAGGTATCCAGGAAGGCAGCGCCCCATGCACATGTATCCTTGTTTCTGACCCTAAAAAAAAATGTATCCTTGTTTCTCTGAATGTGTACACCTGTATCCTTTTTGTGCAAGTGTGAGGTCGCTGATTTGGAGCCATGCATCTTGGCGTCCGGATATCATTTGCTTCACTATTGGGGTGTCTTGCCCATTTTTCTCTCTATTCCAGTTACCAGATTCATTGTTGAAGTTCTGGGATACGCAGGAGGGTCGATCGTGGACCACGTGCCAAGCTTAACGTGGAGAAGTAGACCAAAGGCCCCGACCAGTTATTAATCGAGGGTCAAATATATCCCCTCAATCAGCTGCATCGTTAGGACATGACGTGGCGTTTTAAAGTTTGTTTGATAACATGGAATCAACTCGTTGCACGTCGCTCGGTCAAGTAGATAGTGTAGTCAGAGAGTGATTTCAACTAGTTAGTTTATTTAACCACTTTTCCCTGGAAAAAGTGTACATCGGCCGATTACGTAATCCCTTTGTAACACGAGAATTTCACAGGAAGAACGTTTCCCGCAGAAGGTTATAAAATCCTTGCACTGATTTCAGTCACCAATGTCTTTGCTGTAAAATACAAAAAATTCCACGACTATGTAGGCTGATTGATGTTTTGGCCCTTGATTAACAAACTCATCGGGGCCTTACCAACGTAACTGAAAGAACTCGGTCTCTGAAAGTTGTTCCCTGGATTGATAGCTTCAAACAATACTGGCATATTGACAAGTGCAGCTTGGTCAGATTACTTCTTGATTAACATCACGTTTACAGATGAACACAACCGCACCTACTAGTTAAGTATGTAGCTAGTGTCACCTAGTGAGGTTTGATCATGTCACTGATTACAGCAGCGAACGCCCGGCAATCATGTCAACCAGCTTGATCAATTAACAATGCATGCATGCATGCATCCGGACGTTGCCTGGCTAGCTGGACCAGGTCTGTCGCGTTGAGCCTCTCCAATTTGTTAACAAATAGGTCAACCATGGTTGCGTTGGAGAGCTAACTTTTTGATCCCCTAGAAGCAATGCGTTTCCACAAGCAACACGTAAAAATAGTTGCATATATTCATCGCTCAGCTCATCGGTACCTTGAAGAGAAAGAAAGGGGGGTAAACTCCAGAGACCCAGCTCCGCAGCGTGTTTTTCTTGGAATCGGAAGGAACCGAGTAATAAACAGTAGTAAACAATGCGTTTCCGCAAAGGACCTTGAGCCACAGATCAGTACGCGCACAAGCTAAGACAAAGAAATCAAAGAGGCTAGCTAGACTCTAGAGCACATCCTTTTTGTCAATCTGATGAAGCGCGAAACGGTGCCGATCCGGCTTGGTGGCACGTACTCCTACTACGGAGGAGTAGTACTTAGCAGCGCGGCAAACCCGGTCCCTGGTCCATGGTTGGTCAAGAACTGTTCAAAGTTTCGGACCGACGGAAAATGTCTCCCCTGACCAGATTTTCGTCAACTGCCTACGACTCAAGCAATGGAAGCAGCATAGGAGTACTTCATTATTGGTCCTCCGCCCTATCTCTCTATTATCTCGCTATTTTATATACTCCAAGAAGGGGAAATTAGTTATGTGGTCACCCTTGGTACGTCTAGTTAACTATGCTAGCTTTCCAGCTCAAAAATGAAAAACTAAGCTAGCTTTGGAAGACGGCATAAACTAGAACCTAACCTAATCCATCACCGTCATATCCGAAAGGGTCCTGGAAACTAGATGGTTTGTTTAATATGCCTGACCTTCTAGAGGCTGCGGGATTTGATGACCTCGTGTGCAACTAATTTGGTGTTCATGTCACACTCAAAAGAAAAAGTTGATGTTCATTTCGGCGGTAAACTAATTGATGTTCCTGTCTTGGAACTTTGTAACCACAGGAAACTGAACATTTTATTTTATAGTGTAAAAAACGCCCTTATATTATGAGGCGAAGGAACTAGTACCGAAGGTATAGCTTTTAGGCGGTGGATCCTATTTGACACTTACGGTTTTAATTTTTCTTTCTTTTTCTTTTTATGTTTTCCTTTTCCCTTTTCTCTTTTTTGTTTTTTGTTTTTCTTTTCTCTTCTTCCGGGTAGATGAACTGTTTGCAAATATGTGAATGTTTTCTTCAAATAGAAGAAGTCTTTTTGAAATTTTATGGACTTTTTCAAATTTGCTGAACTTATTTTCAAAATTGATGAACTTTTGTTTTCAATTTCGTGAACTTTTTTCAAATCTATGTTTTTTTCAATTTTGATGAACTTTTTTCAAAACCGACGAACTTTTTTCAAATTTGATGATTTTTTTTAAATCAATGAAATTTTTATGATTGAGGAGAAGCTTGTCCAACATCGTTTGAGATGGTTTGGGCATATTCAGCGCAGGCCTCCAGAAGCTCCAGTGCATAGCGGACGGCTAAAGCGTGCGGAGAATGTCAAGAGAGGGCGGGGTCGACCGATTTTGACATGGGAGGAGTCCGTTAAGAGAGACCTGAAGGATTGGAGTATCGACAAAGAGCTAGCTATGGACAGGGGTGCGTGGAAGCTTGCTATCCATGTGCCAGAGCCATGAGTTGGTTGCGAGATCTTATGGGTTTCACCTCTAGCCTACCCCAACTTGTTTGGGACTAAAGGCTTTGTTGTTGTTGTTGTTGTTGTAATGAAATTTTTATGATTATTAAACTTTTGATCAAATCGGTGAACTTTTTCAAAATCGATGAACCTTTTTCAAATTTGTATTTTTTTAAATTTCATGAAATTTATACTAAATTTGTGAAAAATTTCAAATTCTTGAATTTTCTCAAATATACATTTTATTTATTTATTTGTGTTTTCATTTTCAAATACTGTTGACCAATTTTTTCCCTTGAAATGATGATCAAATTGTTAATTGTAGCTTATGTCCTCCTCAAGTATTGTTTCAGAGGATATATTTTATCGATGATATTCGTTCAAAATTAACAATTTAGTTCACTAGCTTTTTTACTTTTGATTCTGGTTGTTTTTTCTTTGCCATCTACTTTAGAATCCAGCTTGAAAACAGTTCGTGAAAACAGTAACGAATCGAGACCTGGCTTTAACGAAGGAAAAAATGATTCGCTAAAACGCTTCCAAAACCAGTCGTAAGTTGGGCCAAAGTAGAAGTAGCCCACAAGTCCTTGCTGCAGGCACAGCTTCTCCTAATCGGCATCGAAGGGGAGCAACTAGTTAACGAGCGCTTCTTCGGGAGCCTCGCAACAATCAGCATCACTTGGCGCGCTCCCAGCCATTCGCCACGTGTCGCACTCTGGACGCTTCCTCTGGATTTGTTTTTTTTTTTATTTTTCCACACGTGTTTTTGACTTTTTAAACAGGTTTTTTCGACGTTTTGGTTTTCCCCGGTCTTCCTTAACTTTTCGATAAAAAAAATCGATTATTTTTTTGCGCGGAAAAAACACGTTTTGTTTTTTTTTTCGCGAAAGTCACGGTTTTTTCCCATGAGAGGAACGGTTGTGCTTTAGCGAGAGTCACGGCCGTGCCTTTCGGCAACGGAAAAAAATACATGTTTTTTGTTTTTTTCGCGAGAGTCACTGTTTTGCTTCTGCGAGAGGCACGGTTGTGCTTTCGCGAGAGTCACGGCCGTGCCTTTCGGGAAAAAAATGTGTTTTCTGTTTTTTCCTTCCACGAGAGTCACGGTTTTGTTTCCACGAGAGGCACGGGTGTGATTTCGCGAGAGGCACGGGCGTGCCTCTTTCGGAAAGGAAAAAAACATACTCCCGGTTCGGTTTTTCACCCGATTTTTTTCATGAAAAAAAATTTGTCAAAACCTATCAACATGAGATCTAGTTTTGAAGATCTCGACGCGAGGAATCCAATGATGAAAACGGTTCGAGATTTGGACACACGGTTTAAAAGATAAAATGTTTTGAATAAACGGATCTACTAAAAAAGGGAAAACTCTCAGGTTGCGACAAGTGGCGCGCTGCATGTGCGCCACTTATCGCGGCCTGAAAAAGTAAAGTGTTCTTTTGCAACGAGTACTTCTTAAATAATGATTTCGAGGAGCTCTGTTTTTTCTTGAGGGGTGGTTTTGCTTTTTACGTGCGGGGTGTGTCCAAATTTGAGGTCATGGGTTAAATCAAGCCTGTTATCTGGCACAAGGTATCCAGGCCAGCCCAACGTTCATATTAGCCGAAGGCTTTTCTTCTACTAATGTTTAATGTATGTACCTGCACCGCCGTGAGAGCTACATCTCGATTACAGTGAGAATAGCTCTCATCTTGTTGAATGTTTTTCCTCCTCTTGTTGTTTCTGCGCCGGCCAGTTTACTGTGTCTTTTTTACAACAATTTTTCTCAATGGTTTTACTTTTCCTTTTTGGTTTTATTTTGTTTCTTTCTGTTTTCCATTCATTTTGCACTTGTTTCTTTATTTTTTTCATTTTCATTTTCTTTGATTTCTTTTGTTTCTTTTTTGGTTTTTCATTTTTTCCTTTCTTTCCTTTCTTTTGGTTTTCATTTTACACTTTTCATATATGTAAATCATATTTTTCTAGTACATACTCCCCCGTCCCATAATATAAGACGTTTTCTGACACTAGTGTAGTGTCAAAAAATGTCTTACAATATGGGAAGGAGGGAGTATTTAACATTTTCAAATATAAGATTAACATTTTTTTAATACATGGTCAACATTTTTTCTATACTCGTTTTAAACATTTTTCAATTGCTTGATTAATATTTTTCACATACAAGATTAACATTTTTTAATACATGGTTCACATTTTTTCTATGCACACTTTAGCATTTTTCATATATAAGATTAATAATTTTTAATACATGGTCAACACTTTCTCTATACACATTTAACATTTTTCAAATGCTTGCTCAATTTTTTTCAAATACATCTTTATTTATTTATTCAAATGCTTGATTAAAATTTTCTAAATACATGATCAAATTACGCACATATTGTATATTTGTTGTATAAAGTATTTTTGGTATACATGAAATTTTATTTATACACATTTAACATTTTTTAAATGCTCGTTAACATGTTTTAATATAATGTCAACATTTTTTATACACATTTTAAACATTTTTCAAATGCTTGATTAATATTTTTAATACATGGTCAATATTATTTTCTATACATATTTTGAAAGTTTACAATGCTTGATTTACATTTTTCAAATACAAGTTTGACATTCTTTTCAATACGTGGTCAACCGTTTTCTATACACATTTTTCAAACGCGTGATTAACATTTTTTTCAAATGCTTGATTAAAAAATTTAAACACATGATCAACTTCTTTCACACATATTGTGTATTTTTCATATACATGAGAAAATATTTCCTTTATGGACATTTAACAACTCCAAATGCTTGGTTTGCATTTTTTTCAAATATTTTTATGTAATGTGTCTTTTGTAATATATGTGTTTTGAATATTTGAAAGTATAAACGAAACTAAAAAAATGAAAACAAAAAAACAGGAAACTAATCAATAAAAGTTTCATCGTTGTGGATGGAACAAACACGACGATCCAGAGAGACGTTGGTTGCCGAAGACTGAGAAAGAATAGAAAGATGTGTCAGTTGCGGATGGCAACCGAACGATGATTGCGCAAGGGGAGATTTCCATCTGATTAAGGAGTGTGTGCTAATTAATCACAACACTAACCCTAATATATGCTTGTCCATGTTCACACGACTTTCCAAGTAGTACCATCATCTTGAAAGATTGTCCATTGTAGTACCATCACCTGGAAAGGATTCTCCTTCAAAACTTCTTCAATTCTTATCCTTGATGAGGATCTGAAACATAAACTCACAAAGAGAAAGAGTGTAATATGATGCTTTGAACAGACATAGTTCAGGAAGATACTCGCTCTAATTCTTGCAAGTCCCGAAATCGTCGCATACCAATTCCATGAACATATTTCTAGAATATAGAAGTTGGTAGAGACTTGGTAAATAAATCAGCAAGATTTTCGCATAATTTAACTTGCAAGATTCTTATTTCCCCGCTTTTCTAGAGTTCATGGGGGAAAACAACTTAGGAGCATTATTCTTAGTGATATTGCTCTTGATGTAACTTGTTTGCATCTATGCAACACAAGACACATTATCTTCATACATAATTGCAAGTGATTCTTCACATGACTGTTGTATGTGGTCTATAATTCTTTGAAGCCACACACATTCACGTGATGCCTCATATAATGAAATTGTTTCAAAATGATTGGTAGATGTTGCCACTTGTTTCGAAAAATTCCCATGCTATGGTAGCCCCACCATGTAGGAACACAAAGCCGGTCTATGATCACCCATTATGGGGATCAAATTAATAGCGAACATCTGTGTATCCAATCATATTAGAGTCTTAATTTATCTAGAACTGGAAAATAGGCCATGATCATATGTGCCTTGGAGGTATGATTTTTTTTCACGCGTGACCAATGCTGGTTGGTGGGAGCTACATTGTGTCTAGCAATTAGATTTACTGCAAATGCAAGGTCGGGTCTTGTGCAATTTGCAAGATACATGAGCGCTCCAATGACACTCGAATATGGAACCTCGGGTCCCAACATTTCTTCTCCATCATCCCTTGGCCCGAACATATCTTTCTCTACGTCTAAAAAATGAACTACCATGGGAGTTTTAGATGGATATGATTTTTCCATATTGAATTTCTCAAGTATTTTCTAGACATAGGTAACTTGGTGTGCCATGATTCCTGAGGAAAGGTGCTCAAGTTGAAGACCTGAGCAAAATTTGTCTTTGTCCAAATCCTTCATCTCAAATTCCATCTTTAGGTGATTGTGTACTTCATCAACGTCTTGTGTGTTGCCAATGATGTTGAGGTCATTGACGTGTACTGAAATGATGCAAAATCATGTAAAGGAATTTTTGATAAGACACGTGGGCAATCATCATTTTTGGAGTAACCTTTCCGAAGAAGGAACTCGCTGAGTCGGTTGTACCACACCCATCCCGACTACTTTAAGTCATATAATGACTTATCCAGTTTACATAATACATGTTGTATTTTGCGCTTGCATTCATAACATAAGTCCATCAGGAACCTTCATGTGTATATGTCCTAATCTAGTGACCCGTAAAGATATGTGGTCACAACCTCCATCAACTGCATAGATAGACGATTTTGCACTGCCAAAGATATAAGGTATAAAAAGTGATTCCACTCATTACATGAGAACATGTCTCGTTGAAATCAATGTCGGGTCTCTACGTGAACCCCTGTTCCACAGGCCTTGCTTTATATCTCACCACATCATTGTTCTCATTCCGTTTCTGGAGAAAACCCCATTTGAACCCCATAGGAAAAACATTGGGAGGTGTCGGTATTCTTTCAGTGAATATCTTTCTTTTGTTAAGCGAGGCAATTTTCGCGTGTATTGCATCCTTCTATTGAGGCAGTCGGAGCTCACGATTGTCCTTGTATAATGATCATTCAGAATGGTTTTTGTAATTGTAAGAGAAAAATAAATGTCGAAAATTATAGACTTACGGTCGAAAGATTCTCTAGAATCGATATAGTTGGTGAAAATTCCATGCACCCTTGATGACTCAATGTGATTTCTCAATACACGTGAGTCTAAGTGTTTCGATTGTCCAACTAGTGTGTGCAAACTGAAGCTGGATTGTGAAGGTTTCCCTTCCACTGGGTGTATACTATCCATCGGACAATTGTCAATGTTGAGTTGACTTACGTTTACTGGCTCCGAGGATTTTCTCCTCGATTTCTTTTGTTGCTTGCTGGAAGCTTATTCCAGGTCATAGGTTGTACATAAAATGATGGGGACTCAAAAATGATGGGGACTGAGGTGACTCGGGAAGCGCCCGCGGCGAACGCCGCGAGCCGGCCACCGGTGCCTGCAGGACCTTCTATAATGCGTGTAGGGGGCGTTTCTGGGTTCTCGCTGGCTCGGACGATGACGGGGATCCCGCCGACAGATCGCCGGCCGACTACTCACCGACGCCATCCGACGTGATCTGTGAGGCTTTCAGCCCTGGGTACTCGGAAGAAGAGGTGGCCACGTTGGTCGGAGACATTGTGTTGGGCGATGATCCGGCGCGGATCGGGCTGCGTACAGACGATAGGGTGGAGGTTGTTCGCCGGATCATTCACCGGAGGACGGCAACGACTGCGATCCGTCCTTGGAAAGGGCCTCTACCTAAGGTATGCATCCAACCCCTGACTTTGTCAGATTTTTTCCCGCAAGACGCCTGGACTCGGGTTGTCCGTAAGAAAAAGAAGAGGAAGGGGAGATCGGAGGCAGTGCCTCCGACGCCGGAGATCAGCATGGCGGCTGAGATCCGGGCGGCTAGGGCTGCTCGTTTGAATTTCATATTGGGCCGAGAGGGGGCTGTCGATGAGCGAGCCGGCTGTGAGCCCGTGCGTGGGTATGTGGCCCAACATGGGGGAGCTGAGGAGGGGCTTAGTGGACCGTCTATCAATGGGTATGTGGCCCAGGAAATCCTGGATGCTCCTGCTGTGCATATCGGGCCATGCAGGGACGACGGTCGTCGCGATCGATCTTCTCTGCCGCCGCCTAGGGTTGCCAAGCATATGGTGGTGCATGGCTTTCCTCGGTGCGGACCTGGCCGTGCCACTCGCATTCCTCCTCTTGCCATGGCTGGGCGGGGGAGCGCTCCTTCCGCCGATCCGAAGAATCATGTGGGGGCCGGGGCGGTGCCGGATGAACGTGGTGGCGATCAGCTAGGGCAGCGGCCGGTGCTGCCGGCAGGGCGTGGCGCGCCGCCGGGGCTGCGACCTGGGGCCGTTGCAGGGCATGGAAACCCGCCAGGCCCACGACCAGCGCTGGCGGCGGGCGCGATACCGGCTGCCGGTCGTGGCGCTCTCGAACTTCGGCCACCGCCACCGGCTTCGGCGCCTACGGCTGTGGGGCGCGGCGCTGCTTCGCCGAGGCCTCCGACTTCTACGGCTGTGGGGCGTGGAGCTGCTCTGCCAAGGCCGCTGGTGCATGCTTCGGCCAATGGCCCTCGGTCGGTTGTCCAGGCCAATGGCCCACGGCCGGTTGTCCAGGCCACTTCTGCCGACGTACAGCCTCGTGCCGCGCCACCACCTCACTACGTCGCAAGGCCGACGCAAAAGTGCTCGGGCCCAACGCAGATGAGGCAGAACATGGTGGTTGGAGAGTCTAATGATCCGCCTCGGGGATAGTTGGGGGACGATGGCTATCATGCTCATGGGGTTGGTCAACACCGTGGATCGTCATCTACGGGAGGTGGTCGTGGTTATGCTTGGCAGAGTGATGGTTCTGCTGAGAGGCCATTTCTAGGCCCTCCGGGCGGTTTTGTCGAGGGAGCTTCAGGACCGGACTACCGACAGAGAGGTGGCTACCTGTGACGCCCTTGATTCAATCGTACACTAATCATACACGCAAATGTGTATGATCAAGATCAGGGACTTGCGGGAAGATATCACAACACAACTCTAGACACTTATTAAAATAATACAAGCCAGGGGCCTCGAGGGCTCGAATACATAAGCTCGAATACACAAGAGTCAGCGGAAGCAACACTATCTAAGTACAGACATGAGTTAAACAAGTTTGCCTTAAGAAGGCTAGCACAAAAACAACATTGATCGAAAAGGCAAGGCCTCCTGCCTAGGAGCCTCCTAACTACTCCTAGTCGTCAGTGGCCGTCACGTAGTAGTAGGCACCCTCGGGGTAGCAGTAGTCATCAGTGGTGTCGTCTGGCTCCTGGGATCCGCCATCTGGTTGCAACAAGCGGGTATGGGAGAAAAAGAGGTAGCAAAGTAACCGTGAGTACTCATCCAAAGTACTCGCAAGACTTACATCAGATCTAAACTAAGTATGCATCTGTATCAAAGGAAATGGGTTGTATCTGTGGACTAAACTGCAGAATGCCAGAAGAGAAGGGGAAAGCCTAGCCTATCGAAGACTAGCATCTTCAAGCATCTTGCAGCATATAGAAGAGTATAGATCAACATAATATAAAGTAGTAGTAGTGTTATCATCCTCGGCCAGAGATCCTTTCTCGACTCCCTGCGAGAAAGCAATCCCAGAGCCATAGTATCCATTTCTCATCACAATCCATTTCTCATATCCATTATCCAGTTCTAGTTGTATCAATCGGGATACAACTCCAAGTGTCCGTTACCGTAGGACAGACTATCTATAGATGTTTTCTTCCCTGCAAGGGTGCACCAACTTACCCACCACGCTCGAATAACTCCGGCCGGACACACTTTCCTGGGTCATGCCCGGCCTCGGCCAAACAATACGCCGCAACCCGACCTAGGCTTAATAGAGAGGTTAACACGCCGGACTAAGCCTATGCCCCCAGGGGTCACAGGCCATCTCCCCGGGAACTCCTGCACGTTGCGTACGCGGCCGGTGAGCAGACCTAGCTACCTCCTTCAACAAGGCAGGAGCCTACACAGTCCAACCCGGCACGCGCCGCTTAGTCGCTGACGTCTATTAAGCTCCGGCTGATGTATACGACGCAGAACGCCCATACTATGCCCACGTGATGGTTAGTGCTATCAGGCCAAAGGCCCCTCAGATCAAATATCCAAATCATAGTGGATTAGAAGCACGCGGTAACGAGCAGAGACTCACAATTGATGTGACCTCGTCGCCCCGTCTCGAGTACATTGCGGCAAGGGCTAAGAATGCCCGGCCATGCCTCGTAAGTATCTCGCGGGCACCTTCCAGGTCAACCTGACTCCACATCACTCGCTATTAAGCTCGCACGGGTACCCCTCAGGGCCGACCCGTCTTTAGTAACATGGTTCAGTGTAAAGTCATAGTAAGCATAGTAAATGTGTGTCTAACACCAAAGGAAAAACCCGAGGAATCACCCCCGGTGAATTCCACTCGATGTGATCATCAAGGTGAACGTAAGAGGATCCACCCTCGAGGTTCACACTTTAGGGGTTGCACGACAGAGCCGTATCGGAAGTGGTTAAGGAGGAAATCACCCTCGATGACCACGACCGATTAGCTACACTACAGAGTTCTCATCAGGAGTGATGTATGAGGTTCCACCCTCGGCACTCGATGGTAACTCTACAGAGTCGTTCAACTAGGGGGTGATGTGCAGTGTCGGGGCCTGGATGTCGATCATGTTGATCGAGTCATCGAACGTAAAGCGAGGCAACTGGGACAAGGTGGGGGTGACTGATGGATCACTAACCAACCTATACTAAGCAGTTTAGGATAAGCAGGTAAGGTATGAAAGCAGGTAACAACAACAGGCTATGCATCAGAGTAGGATCATCCAGAAAGCAGTAGCAGTTCTAATGCAAGCATGAGGGGAAAGAAATGGGCGATATCCGAATGCTCAAGGGGGGTTTGCTTGCCTGGAAGATCTGCTGTAAAGGGAAAAGAGTCGTCGACGTAGTCGATCACAGGGGCGACATCGGTCTCGGGGTCTACCAGAGAGAAGAGGGGAAAGAAATAGTAAATACATAGCAAGCAAGTGCATAACAGGACAACAAGTCGATAGGCAGAGCTAGGGTTGTCCTAACGTAGTACTACACGTTGCAGACGGAGGGGATAAACATCTGAGGATGAATCCCCGGTGTTAGACGAATTCCGACATATGAAAGAGAGGGGACGGTTCCATATTCAGCATGCTAGGGGCATGTGACAGGTGAATGTATCGCGTATTCGGATTCGTTCGATTTTTCGGAGCAACTTTCATATAGAAAATATTTTCATCCGAGCTACGGTTTAATTGCTATGATTTTTCACAGATTAAAGCATTTCCATAAATTATTTAAATTGACAGAAAAGGAAATATGACGTCAGCATGACGTGTTGATGACGTCAGCAGTCAACAGACTCGCTGACCAGGTCAAACCTGACCTATGGGTCCAGTGGGACCCACATGTCAGCCTCAGTTAGTCTAACAGTGCATTAAACTAACAAATCTAGGTTAATTATGTAGGGGGGCCGCGTGTCAGTGGCTAATTAGCTGATTAGATTAGGTTTTAACTAAAACCGAGTAAACTAACTTAACTAAACGGGACGGGCCCACTGGTTAGTGGCTGCAGCACCAAGTCAGCACAGTTGACCGGGGTCAACGGGTCAGTTGGGGCCCCTGGGACCCACCGGGCAGTGGCCCTGGGGGTAGCCCCCAGTCGGCCACGTCGGCGCGGCCGGCGTTCAGCCGTCGGCGACACAGAGAGGCGGCAGAGGCGCTCGGGAGGCCGGATTTCGCCTACAGGGGGCCAAAACGGACGCAGTCGACGCCGTTCGAATGGGAGCGGCGAGCCGCAACTAACCGTGGTGGTGGCCGGCCCTGGGGCGGCCGGAAACGGCATAGGCGTGGAGCACGGGCGGTGGTGTCCTTTGCGCGCTTGACGATGATGGAGTTTCGGGACACGGCTTGCCGCGCGGAGCGGCTCTACGGGCGGCTGGTGCTCGCGCGGATCCATTGCTGCAGTCGACAGTAGGCGGAAGGCGACGAGCTCACTGGAGACGAGCTCGCGGCGGCGGCCGAAGCACTGGCCCATCGAGGACGGCGCCAGGGGAAGTGGGAGGAGTAGCGGGTGCGTGCAGTGGGTGCAGGCGGAGGTGCTGAGCATGGTCGGCCGCGAGCTCTGCGAGCCGTGGCCACGGCGGTGAGCACCACCGCGGCGACAAGCTCGTGCACGACGGAGGGAAGCAACTACGGGGGGAGAAGAGAGGCGTGAGGAGAGGGGAAAGGAACCGAAGTTCACCGGGAAGGCACAAGGAGGCCCGGCGACAACTTAGTAGCGGCAGGGGGTGGCCGGAGTGTACGGCAACGGCGACGACCGAAGTGGAGGAAGGTGGCGATCTGGCGAGGCAGTGGGGCTCCGAGGTCCGTGGCGTGGTCGCGGTCGTCGTGGTCGAGGATGAGGGGGTCTCCTGTACGCAGGCGGACGGAGGACGGCCGCTGGTGGCCACGCGCACGATGAGGCCGCGGCGATGGCTACGCCTGGGTCGACGCGGCGCGGTAGATCTGGGGGAGGGGGAAGAGATAGGAGTGGGAAGCCAGGAGGGCGACTGGGTGGAAGAGAGCGGGGAGGAGCTCAAGGAGGTGCGGCTGTCGCCCTTATCCCCTCGGGGCGGCACTGGCGAGGTGGTGTGGCGGGGACGCGCGGGAGGAGCCCCGGTTGGCTGAACAGGGGAGGAAGAGAGCGACCGGGGGAGGTGGGCCGCCTAGGATGGGCCGGCTGGTCTGGATGGGCCAAGGCCCAGGGAGGCAGGGGCTTTCTCTCCCCTCTGCTTTTCCTTTTTCTTTTTGTTTTATTTCTAAAGCTCATTTCTTTTTACAAAAAATGCTTTGCAATATTGAGCTTCCAAAAGTGGTTCTGTAAAATGTGGGACTTGGCCAAATAAACACATTACAATATTTGGCACCTGCCACAAAAAGTTTGGGAGGAGTTTGAATTGATTTGGAGTTTTCACAAATGGAAAAGCATTTAAAAATGCTGATTTGGAACTGCTTTAATTCCCAGGGGAAAATAGCTATCTCAAATGATGTTAAATCACTCATGACATTTAGTTAGTGAATATTTGCAACCCAGCGAACATTTTTGTTTTACTGTTTGGAGAAATAATTTATTTGACTTTATTTTAAAATTGAATTTGAATTGGTTTTGAATCAAAGTGAGATTAGCAACAGTAACAGTGATGACTTGGCGTCATTAGTAGGGGATTATTGTAGCTTGACACTGGGGGTGTTACAAATCTCCTCCACTACAAGAAATGTCGTCCCCAGATTTAAGTGGGGAAGTAAAGAGTAACTTCGGAGAACTGACCCTTATAGGGTTAATTATCTAGTGAACAATTCAGGGAATGAGGCAGAAGTATCTCTCGAGCTGAAACTTAATAAACATCGAGAGCAAAGTATGAAGGTACAATAGGAAGTTTCATGCGAATGGACAAATTGATACCTGAACAGAGTGTGAGAAAGGGGTTCAGAGCATCGGAAATAGATCATCTCTCGAAAGGTGGTCGTGACATGATACGAAGCCAGTTGCAAGAATATTTCAGAATCAAGATATACAGGAGAGTCAAGTTCCGATCCTGTGGGACTGTGGGTTATGGGCCCACCATGTGGGTTAAAAGTAGAAAGGGTGCTAGCATTTGCACGGTCATGATAGCAAGGCATCTCAGAGGGTAGCCTGTCAGTTATGTCGGCAACAACGTCGGTACCAAGGGCGAGGGATGAAGAGAACCATTTTCCTGCTCGTTGAACGAGGCGGGCCATTAGGCAAAGTTCTCGTCCATCGGTGGCTACCGGAATGTCATCAACAATAGTAACAGGGTCTTACTGACAGAGTGATACAACGAGGTGTTTACATAAGCAGGGAAATATTACTGCTTATATAATTTAGATCACAATAAGGTTTAAACAAACCAATGGAAAGGAAAATGTAATTGTCAGATTAAACAGAACAATGGAAAGGAAAATGTGTTTAAACACATAATTCAGGGGTATATCCTTCCCAAGAACAAGCAGAGCATGATATCCATGACAGGATAGAAGTATAAAACCAATTAGGTAAGGGAGAAGAAAATTCATGACATTACCCATACAATGGTGTTTAGATACTTGATAAAGAAAATTTAGTATCGTGCTTCAAATGTTCTTATTGGAGATCGTATTACCATAGACATGCTTCGAGATAGCGTTGACATGGTTTCAAGCAAAGGTCAGACTTTGGATACACCAAGGATCCATCGGAAACAACTTAGAAAATAAGTCACACTATTTTAGCAGGGAAAAGATGAGGGTGTGGTCGACGGGCTCAGCCACAACCCATCGACATGCCAAAAAGGATGTATTCCCAAAGTTAATATGATCAAGTTTGTGTTGGGGGGAGACAAGAATGTTGTTGATGCTGACACAAGTCATCGAGAGGCAAGGATGGTATTTCTAGCCATGAATTCAGTTGACATCTCTGAAGAAGCCAAAGTGTTGACGGTGATCAAGACAAATTTTTTCTAGAGACTCTAAGAAGATGCCACCGAGCAGAAAAGGAAGGATGAAGTGAAAGGCTATGAGAACCACGAATTCGACACAAGCTCAAAGTCAAGCTTGTTGTTCGAGGTGAAATGATAAGATGAGGAAGATCGGCGTAAGCTTAGCTCATCATCGGAAGTTGCTTCGGGCATAAGGATCAGGTAGCACAGTTAAGAAGTTGACAAGATAAAAAATATAGCCGATCAGGCTAGGAATGATGTGATGGGGCATAAAGCTTCGCAGTATCAAGTACTAGGTGTAATGCCAGAAGGCAAATCAGAGTAGAGGTTGGACGGGGGAAATGATTAGCAGAGGATAGGTAATTTTAACTTACCCAGTGAATGAGATCAAGGAGGAAATATGGCCGAGACCATAACTGCAAGGGATCCAATTTACGATACCGGAAGAATATTCAAATGATTAAATATCCTTGCAAGAAGCTTTCATGATAAGTCCCACACCGTGTCCATGGGCATGAACACAAGGTTCAGGGTCGACTCCCACTTCTACAATGCATAACCTTTCATTTTACTTCTCGCTCTTGATGAAGCTGTAGTATTGAAATTTTATCTGACGAAAAGCCAGTAGAGTATAACCCGCATAACTTTTGAGTTCACGCAGACTAAGGAAGGCACAATTTCAACCCATCGAGGCATCTTAGGAGAATATGTCATAAATTTCAAGAGTAAATAACACAAACTCGGGAGTAGAGCATGTTTGAGAAAGCAGAGGATACAATTTACCAAAAGCATTGTGTATCCGAGGAAAGGATCACAATCTTATTGAATAAGAAGGATGTTGTCGGATAAAATCCGAAAAAGGGGTCTGGTAGTCCACAAGGGATTTGATGTGAGCATCAGTATTCAACCAGAGGAAGAAAGAATACAAGGAGATCAGATTATAGAAACAACTGACTAACTCAAAGCTCAATTGCAAAGGAATTATGAATTCCAAGACAAGGGATCAGAAGCAATGCTTTGATTAGGGATGGATAGGTAGAATAGCCTTAGGGGTACAATCGATGGCGATTAGATTGGTCGAGATCCAGCACATGTTAGAATGACGTCTGGGCCGGAAGGATGAATTCTAGGATCTGATTGAGGATTGCGAGCATTCGCAACATATTGTATCAACAGACTCAAAATGATAATGACCAAGGCTGACAATAAGATTACTAGACTTATGGTATTAACCATAATGCAAGCAAGCAAGAAATTCCAGAACAATAGGCTGTTGAGGATTTTCACAAGAATGGATGGTATTACGAAGACTTTTGTGAAGTACATGAATCAACTGAGGATGAGCGGATACTCGATAGGTGCACCAAGTTATCCTTAGGGGTATTCAGATGACAAGGAACTACAAGGCAGTAAGGTCAAAGGATTCTCAGAAAAAGGAGAGCAGTTCAGGGCATCTTGTAATAACAAGATCAATGGGTTAGAATGTAAGATTGGCAAGTGTGTGTAGTTATCCATAAGGATATTTCGGTGGTAGGGAATTGCAAAGGCAACAAGCACAAAGTCTCGAGAGAATATCGTAGAGTATCTTCGGAATCTTCTGTTGCAGCAGGCGATCATCTGAAATAAGGGGCTCTCCGGGCAGATGTGATCACGAGATCCTAATGTTCGAGTTAGTAAAACCATTTAACCCGAATAGAAGAGAGATTAGAGTCCCAGAGTATAGACGAGGAATAAAAGATCCTAATACCACTCAATTGGCGACGTGGGCCCGTAAGACACACAGCCAAGTTAGTAAAACGTTTTTCGGTTTCTAGACTCAACTACGGCCAAGGAGTTGGAAAGGGGGGATCCTACAGGCAGTCGGCTCTGATACCAACTTGTGACACCCTCGATTCAATCGTACACTAATCATACACACAAATGTGTATGATCAAGATCAAGGACTCACGGGAAGATATTACAACACAACTCTAGACACAAATTAAAATAATACAAGCTTTATATTACAAGCCAGGGGCCTCGAGGGCTCGAATACATAAGCTCGAATACACAAGAGTCAGCGGAAGCAACACTATCTGAGTACAGACATGAGTTAAACAAGTTTGCCTTAAGAAGGCTAGCACAAAAACAACACTGATCGAAAAGGCAAGGCCTCCTGCCTGGGAGCCTCCTAACTACTCCTAGTCGTCAGCGACCGTCACGTAGTAGTAGGCACCCTCGGGGTTGCAGTAGTCATCAGTGGTCTTGTCTGGCTCCTGGGATCTGTCATTTGGTTGCAACAAACGGGTATGGGAGAAAAGGAGGTAGCAAAGCAACCGTGAGTACTCATCCAAAGTACTCGCAAGACTTACATCAGATCTAAACTAAGTATGCATCTGTATCAAAAGAAATGGGCTGTATCTGTGGACTAAACTGCAGAATGCCAGAAGAGAAGGGGAAAGCCTAGCCTATCGAAGACTAGCATCTTCAAGCATCTTGCAGCATATAGAAGAGTACAGATCAACATAATATAAAGTAGTAGTAGTGTTATCAACCTCGGCCAGAGATCCTTTCCCGACTCCCTGCGAGAAAGCAATCCCAGAGCCATACTATCCATTTCTCATCACAACCCATTTCTCATATCCATTTCTCATATCCATTATCCAGTTCTAGTTGTGTCGATCAGGATACAACTCCAAGTGTCCGTTACCGTAGGACAGGCTATCGGTAGATGTTTTGTAACATCCCAAAATTCTAAATTTTGGAATGTTATATTAAATAGATATCTATGATTGCTTATTTGATTGTTGTGCGATTGATTGTGTGAAAGTGAGTGGAATTTGAAACTTTTTGAAAGTTGAATGAGAGGGAATGAAATGACTTTCCCAAACTTTCACATTGCATCTTTATCTCCAAGAATTCAAACACAAAACCCTAGACTGAAGAAGACATGACTTCTTCCATTTGAAATGAAAAAAGGATTTTGAAAAGATTTGAATTCCATTTGGACATATTTCAAATTCAGAAGCTTTATGCAACTCAATGATTTTCATGAGAGAAGATAAAATGACTTCTTCAAAGTATAAGAAATAGAGTTGGAAGTGGTTTGAAATTCAAATTCAAAACCATTTAGGAGTTATTTGACTTTTAACCAAATTATTTTTCTCCTAAAATTAAATAAATGGAAATAAGGGTAAAATGATTCCCTTCAATGGAAAATTAGGAGAAAATAATTTGGAAGTCATTTTGGTATTTTAAAAATGATTTTTGTTGGGTTTTAATGCAACAACACCACTATTTGCTTCATTTGAATTTTTTGTAGATTTTATTTGCCTCTGAAAATTTGTTCATGTTTTAGGAAATTTTATTCTGAAAATTTTGGTATATAATATGTCTATATAAAATTCTTATTGTTTTTCCTTTATTTTCTCGTGTGTGCGTATATATATATATGTATAAAAAGACGGCCGAAGCCCAACAGGTCCCCTCCCTCTCCCCTCACATACGGCCCACTGGCCCAGCTCGGCGCACCCGCGGCCTTCTTCCTCCTCTGCACACAAACGCCGCAGCAAGATCGCGCCGCCGCCGCATCCCGGAGATCGCGGGATCCTCTCCCTGATTCGCCCCCTCTCCCAAGTCGGCCTCCCCTCTATAAATACCCCTCTCTTCTCCGTTCCGCCCCTAAAAGACGCCCGAACCTCTCTCCCTCGCCGCCTATTGCTCGCCGGAGCAGAAGCCGCCGCCGCGCCATTGCCGCCCCACCGAGCTACTCCGACCCCCTCGCCGCCTCCCGAGACCATCTCTGCACTCCCCTCGCTCGTCCGCACCTCCCCGTGCGCTCGCGCGAGCCCGAAACCCACCGGAGCGCCGCCACCAACGACGCCCAAATGCAACCGCCGCCTCGACCTCGCCGCCAACCTCCTCCGTCCACCTACGGCACCATCTCGACCACCGCTGGACTCGCCGTCGAACGCCGCGTCCGCCCGTACCCTCGCCGGAGCCCGCCGATGATCGGAGCGCCGCCGCCGACGACGTCCGAGCCGCTCGCCGTCGACCTTCCCCGCAGTGAGCTCTCCACTTCCCCTTCACCGTCCGATCTGTTATTGACGCGCCAGATTAGATCTAACGAACGGTTTGGTTTTTCTGTTTATAGATCGGTTTAGTTCCGGTTTTTATTCGGTTTAGATCGGTTCAGGTATAGTCGGTTTAGCCGATCGGTCTTTCTCTTTTAGCCCGTACGCGTTTTGATTATTTTCCGCCCGAGCGATGTTTAGTTTCAGCTCGCACACCCCGTAGCGCCCGTTAGTTTTTTTGTTATTTTCGTTTCTGTTTAAAAAAACAGAATAGTTCTGATTTATATTGCTTATAACTTTTATGTTTTAGATCCAAATTGATTGATTCTTTTTGCACCGTGTCACAAATTTGTTGAAGTTTCTGTTTGTGTACTTGGATTTCAATTTTGAGTAGTTTTAGTTTAAATTTGCATGAATTTTCCTCAAACACTATTTTGGCCATAACTTGAGTTTGAAAGTATATTTTAAGTTGATTCTTTTTGCTCCTGGTCACTAGGACTTTTGCCTATCCAGTAGATTATAGTGTTTTTTATTTAAATTAGGGTTTTAGCGAAAAACTGTACTGTTTTCTACGTAGTTTTGTTTTGCTTGTAACTTAGTAAGTTTTGTTTAGATTTAATTAATTCTTTTCGCAAAGTTTTGTTGATTGAAATATACATATGTTAGACTTCAGTACATGATTTTAGAAATTATTTTTATTAGTTTTGCTACTGTTTAGGATTTCAGTTTTAGCATAGCTAGTATATAGTGAATGTAATAGCTAGTATTGTAGTTATTGTTGCTAGAAATTATTTTAGATAATTTCTTTCTGTTGTTTTAATGGAAAGGGACTTTATTTTATGTTAAGAAATTGTTTAGATTAATTTAGTGTGGTTATGAAAGTTATTGGTTGATAGTGTGTTGGTTTTCCCTAGTTTTCTTTAAAGTTTTCTTTGGATATTTATTTTGGACTTCTTTGATTTCATTATTGTTTTCTTTATTTATTTTATTTAGTTGAATGTTCTTTTGATTGATAGTATTGATTGCTAGAATTTATTGCTTATGTGAATACTACATTTGATTATATAGATTCCAATGGAGTGACGAATAGTTCTACAAGTCATTATTTTCGAGAGTGTTGTTATCTTCATCAACTTACCAGGCAAGTTCACTTTGACCATGTTCTTCATACCTATGTTTATTTGCATGTAGTAGCACCCTTTCAACAAGCTCTCCAGTAGTGTTATTGAATCTTGTAGTTGAGTAGAATGCATGAGGTAGAAACCCAGCCCCCTGTTACCAAACCCGGGACGTTACATAGTTTTAATGCTAGGCTATAGTAGATGGGGTTTGGTATGAGTGCATGAGAGTGGTGTGAAGAAGGAGGACTCTACGTCAATGGCGACAACTTCATGATGGCACCGACAAGGACCGCATCTTCAGGACTCAAGATTTCGAGACTCGAGACAAGAATTCAATACACACTACTGGGTGAAGGATGGTTGACGGGCACCCTGCAGAAACCAGTGGTTGCCCGGGATGCATGGAGAAGCGCCATGACATCTTGCGGAAAGCTTCACCCAGACTCAAAGAGACGGAAGAATACTTCATGCCCGGAAGCTTACCTGTGCAACCGCAAGTCACTATGGGCTCTGGCTTGGTTGACCTTAGTTGTGACTCTGGCTGGGACGGTGCTAGCAGATCTAGAACTACGGTAGGATTGGATGAGCACCGGACAGTGTTCAGAGGAGCTCTTTGGAAGACCATGTTTCGGTCATCTTGTTCTCAAACACCCTGAAGTGCGAGAATGTAAAGAGAGGGATCGAATCTTGCGGGTAAAGTGTACAAACCTCTGTAGAGGGTTAAAACCTAATCGATTAGCCGTGTCCCATGTTACGGACAATTTGAGCCTCTGGACTTGGATCTATCTCGGAACTCTCAACACCGGACTGATAACTTAATTGTGGGCAACTTATGATGATTTGGGCTATGAGACGTCGGTTGGCGGAACCATGTCATGATAGAAAACTCCATAGTACAGACTCTGGTTAATTCCTTTGATGTAGGGAAAATAAAACCAGCTTTTATGCAATCAAAACTCAGATACAGAGCCACAAAGCCATATTGCATATAGTATAGTTTATCATCTGTTTTTCTTACAGTGATCTTGCCGGTACATTCAATGCACTGACCTACATGGCTGCAACGTCTCATGTTGCAGATATGTTTCTTCCGACGAGTAAGAGTTACGTCATAGGGTTACGGTCTACACTCAACTTGCCGATGGCGTTGATGGGACTCCACACCCGTTGATTGTTTCCGCTGAGACTTGTAAGGTATATATCAGTTTTACGTTATTTGTAAATGTGATTGCCCTTTGATATATACATTGATGTACTGTGTGTGCCAGCATACTGATCCAAGGATGGCACTGATACACAGAGGCTTGACCGTCTGAGGTCGAGTCGTTACAGATATGGTATCAGAGCACATGTTGACTATAGGACGTGACCCTAGAAATCGGAAAGCTCCTAGGACAGAAAATCTCTAAAACTCTATTTTCAAAAGAATCCATTACTTCACATCTTTTCTGATTTTATAAAATATCCTATCTTACCTCAAATAGTTAGAATATACCCCTTTTCCCTTTTGACCACACGGAGGATCAACTGAAGCCGCTCCAAGAAGGACAAGATATTGGACAACCAATGACCATTTCAGAGTAAACATGATTTGACCATGCATTAGAAGATTTGAAGCTACACCAGTTGAAGACTTCGAGGACTTGAAGAATCAGAAGAATTATTTGACCGTTAGAGGACCAAACCCCTGTTATACACTTCCGTTAGATGCGACGATTTGTGAGCTATCATTTGTTTGATGTTTTTTCGACAGCCACAAAATAAAACTCATTTCTTCAAAACTATTGTTTGTACTGTGTGTATCCCTCCCCACCTCTCTCTTATCTCACACTAAAAACCCTTGGACCCAGTAGATGATGAATGAAGTTGGACTGGTATTCTCTGGACCGAAAACCCAGCTGGAGGCAGAGCTATGGATTCAGAACATGGAGAATCACTTCGGGAGCAATTTGGTTTCAAGGAAGAATGAAGTATTGTACGCTCTTCGGTACTTTGAAGGAAGTGCTGCAACATGGTGGCAGATGCATCAAGCTATACAGGGATGGAATGGAGCAAGGACTTGGGAAGAATTCAAGAGGACTCTGACAAGATCCCGTCTTATCCGGAAGCACCATGATACCCCAAGAAATAAACCTTGTGCCTGCAAGGTTTGCGGAGAAATAGGACACACCCAGGAGGAACACAAGGATGGATGCCCTCATTGTGAGGAGAAACACCCAGCTGAGGAATGCCCAACTAGTCAGGTGACTTGTTTCTTGTGTGAAGGAAACACCCACTACCCAGCTCAGTGTCACATTTACCCCACGGTGCAACAAACTATTCAGAAGTAGGAAGAAGGAATGAAAGAAGCCCTCCGAGAAGTTATGAAAGAACCTGTGATTAAGGAAAGCGTTGAAGACCCTGATGGAGAAAGCCTCAACAGATTTTACTCCAATGCCTGTTATTCATGTGGAGAAGAAGGGCATTTTTCACAGTATTGCACCAAGGAAAGAAAAGAGTATCTGGGATACTTCCCGACAGAAGCACTGGAGTTTGATCCACAGGGAATAGAACGTTTGATCAGAACGAAGAAAACCAAGAAGAGAAAACAAAGACACCCTCAGAACAACCCAATTTCTGCAAAGAGGGACAAGAGTCATATTACCTGTTTTGAATGTAAGGACGTTGGGCATTATGCCAATGATTGTCTCGAAAGGAAGCAAGGAACTCAAGGAGCAGGCACCATCACCAAGAAGCCTCGAGGTATGCCGGAAGTTATTTGTTTTCGTTGCAAGGAAGCAGGACATTTTGCTAGGGATTGTTCAAATCATGAGAAATCTGGAGTTGAGTAGTGGAGATGTTGATATCAGTAATAAGGGTAGTAAGGAAAACACTTTTCATGAGAACACGGGGTTGAGTTATGTAATAGATTACTCTGAGAGGCTTTAAGGAGTTGTTATGCCTTATCTTGGAAATTAATATTCTGGGTGAACATGGAAGAAAATGAGTTGTGATGCATAAACTGGATGTTGGAAATTGAGTTTGAAGTTTTGTTTGGATGATATGAATGTGTACCCAAGGAGATATGTACCTTATTCTAAGCACCATTTTTGTTTTACAACTGCAGATGACGACCCTTTATGAGTCTTTCCTTAAGGGCCCGGAAACGATCATGACCCTGACAAGTGATCGTGATTACCCGAAGATCCTGAAGGACATGATGAAACATATTCACCTTGAAGGAGATGCAGTCTACAAAGGCTACCCCTTCATGCAAAAGGGAGTGGAACTTTGGTATGTGGAGGTACACCTCCACCGTAAGAAAGGAGTTTGCCCAAATACGATGGGGCAGTACTTTTACATCTCACGTGTACCATAAGCAACTTTCTTCGACGCTGTTCGTGAAGCAGCCATGGAAGCCATACGCCAGATCGGAGATATACTTGAAGCAAGACTCCGTTATACTCAGGAATACCTAAGAGAAGTGCATGCAGAGATGATGGAGATGAAGCTCAAGGCCCCCACGATGAAACAGAAGATTGAAGATTTCAAGGCACATGTCGCACAATTCCAGTCGGACTGAAGAATCCCCAAGGAGAAAAGATTAATAAAGTTGGACGTAATGCCTGACCATACCAAACCATGTGGGTGGCAGCATTTGTAATAAAGTACTTTTTGGAATTTGGATTTACAAAAAATGGTTAAGGATGTAATAAAAGATTTGATATGAAAATAATATGATTTATGGATAAACTAGTGCAGTTTTTGTGGTAGTACTCCGTAGAGACACAGGATCAATGAAGAAAGAAATGTGTTATTCATGACGGTCCATAGAAGGGAGCTGGACCAAATAAGTTGGAGTTTTGTATGATCGTCACCACAAGGGTATGAGGGAAGAAGTACTATTGGATTTAAAGGAGATGTAATGTTGGAATATGGAATGATAATCCTCGAATATATGAGTTAAAATTGTACAAGAGTTGAAGTGGGCCATAACCCACAGGCCCAGGAGTTAATAAGAAGCAAGCACACTCTTGCTGAAGGAAGATATTTTATAAGAAAACTCTGAGTTAATCAGCCAACATTTTTAGGAGGATACGAAAACCCGAGGGTTGTGAAGAAACGTTAGATGTCTCGTTCAGCTTGCAGAAACAATGGATTTATTCGAACTCAGTTCATCGATAAGAGAAATTCTGCAATGCTTGTGAGTATGCCCAAGTGTTAGAATACGTGATTCGATGTCTGCATATGTAGTAATGGTTCAAGTATGGGATGGATTGGCCCCCATAGCGGAGACTTCTATCATGAACTATCATATGTTGATGGAGAATCAGAGAGCCATAAAAACCTTAGAAGAGTGTCGACACATCAAGCCATAAGACCATAGAATGGTAGGACGATGGAACCCTTTACAGACAACCGTTGCCAATCGTAGGATATACGGTGAGATTCAACCCGGGCCATTTTTCCTACAGGAGAAGCCATAAATTGTTGATCACCATGAGAATTTCGATAGTTATTTAGTATTGGCGACAGACCAGTCAGCTAAGAAGACATAGTCTCAGAAGAATGTCACCAGGATGAAAGGACACGTGTTTGAGGAAAAGGTTATGCCCCGACCGGAAGAGCACCCGTGAAAGAGCTATTCCGGAGTATATGAGAACACCGATACCGGCAACACAAAAGGATGGAGTACATGAATTTTGTCGGAACCATACCCATGCTTTTAAGTGTGGTAGCACACTAGACCCTTCCGACCAAAATATTTGCTGGAAGACCCCCAAACCCTAACCTTTTCTTTCTAGCCTCTTCGAATCTCGAGGACGAGATTCATTTTAAGTGCGGTAGGTTTGTAACATCCCAAAATTCTAAATTTTGGAATGTTATATTAAATAGATATTTATGATTGTTTGTTTGATTGTTGTGTGATTGATTATGTGAAATTGAGTGGAATTTGAAACTTTTTGAAAGTTGAATGAGAGGGAATGAAATGACTTTACCAAACTTTCACCTTGCATCTTTATCTCCAAGAATTCAAACACAAAACCCTAGAGTGAAGAAGACATGACTTCTTCCATTTGAAATGAAAAAAGGGTTTTGAAAAGATTTGAATTCCATTTGGACATCTTTCAAATTCAGAAGCTTTATGCAACTCAATGATTTTCATGAGAGAAGATAAAATGACTTCTTCAAATTATAAGAAATAGAGTTGGAAGTGGTTTGAAATTCAAATTCAAAACCATTTAGGAGTTATCTGACTTTTAACTAAATTATTTTTCTCCTAAAATTAAATAAATGGAAATAAGGGTAAAATGATTCCCTTCAATGGAAAATTAGGAGAAAATAATTTGGAAGTCATTTTGGTATTTTAAAAATGATTTTTGTTGGGTTTTAATGCAACAGTACCACTATTTGCTTTATTTGAATTTTTTGTAGATTTTATTTGCCTCTGAAAATATATTTATGTTTTAGGAAATTTTATTCTGAAAATTTTGGTATATAATATGTCTATATAAAATTCTCATTGTTTTTCCTTTATTTTCTCGTGTGTGCTTATATATATATATGTATAAAAAAACAGCCAAAGCCCAACAGGTCCCCTCCCTCTCCCCTCACATACGGCCCACTAGCCCAGCTCGGCGCACCCGCGGTCTTCTTCCTCCTCCGCACACAACCGCCGCAGCAAGATCGCGTCGCCGCCGCCGCATCCCGGAGATCGCGGGATCCTCTCCCTGATTCGCCCCCTCTCCCAAGTCGGCCTCCCCTCTATAAATACCCCTCTCCTCTCCGTTTCGCCCCTAAAAGACGCCCGAACCTCTCTCCCTCGCTGCCTATTGCTCGCCGGAGCCGAAGCCGCCGCCGCGCCATTGCCTCCCCACCGAGCTACTCCGACCCCCTCCCCGCCTCCCGAGACCATCTCTGCACTCCCCTCGCTCGTCCGCACCTCCCTGTGCGCTCGCGTGAGCCCGAAACCCACCGGAGCGCCGCCACCGACGACGCCCGAATGCAACCGCTGCCTCGACCTCGCCGCTGACCTCCTCCGTCCACCTACGGGACCATCTCGACCACCGCTGGACTCGCCGTCGAACGCCGCACCCGCCCGTACCTTCGCCGGAGCCCGCCGACGATCGGAGCGCCCTCGTCGCCGACGTCCAAGCCGCTCGCCGTTGACCTTCCCCGTGGTGAGCTCTCCACTTCCCCTTCACCGTCCGATCTGTTATTGACGTGCCAGATTAGATCTAACAAACGGTTTGGTTTTTCTGTTTATAGATTGGTTTAGTTCCGGTTTTTATTCGGTTTAGATCGGTTCAGGTATAGTTGGTTTAGCCGATCGGTCTTTCTCTTTTAGCCCGTACGCGTTTCGGTTATTTTCCGCCCGAGCGGTGTTTAGTTTCACCTCGCACACCCCATAGCGCCCGTTAATTTTTTTGGGCCATTTACATTTGTGCCCCTAACTTGATCCCACTACTCAGATTTGCCCCTAATTTCGAAGGGTGCTCAAAATTGCCCCTCTGTCGTTAGGTGTCCTTATATAAATGCCCTTCTGTGCCGTTACCGTCCGGTCAAAGGGCTTTGACTGTCTCGAAAAAAATAGCAAAAAAATCTAAAAAATCTAAAATTTTGTGGGATCGAAGATAGTTAGGTGCGCAAGGTGCGTGCAAATTTTCGTGATGTTTAGACATACTAGGAGCTCATGCCAAAAGAACAAAATAAATCTGTACGCCTATGAATAGTAAATTCAAATAAAATAGCAAGAATTTTTTTAAAAAATATGAATTCTTTTGGCATCCAAGATGATCGGTTGCGTAAGGCGTGTGCAAAATTTTGCTATCAAATGGCATGCGAGGAGCTCTAGCAAAAAAACAAAATAGTGTACTTTTTCAAAGTTTTTTCCTAGCCATATTTTGTTTTTTTCTCCACAAGCTCCTACATTGTCCAAACACAACAAAATTTTGCACACACCTTGCGCAGCCGAGCATCTTGTATGCCAAAAAATTTCATTTTTTTTTGAATTTTCTTGCTATTTTCTTGAATTTACTATTCACAGGCATACATATTTATTGTTTTTCCTTTGCCATGAGCTCCTAGAGTGTGCAAATAGCATGAAAATTTGCACGCACCTTGTGCACGTGAGTATCCTCGATCCCACAAAATTTCAGATTTTTTTGATTTTTTTTTGCTATTTTTTCAAAACGGTCAAAGCCCTTTGACGCCCTTTGACCGGACAGTAACGACGCAGAAGGACATTTTTATAAGGGCAACTAACGGCGGAGGGGCAAATTTGAGCACCCTTCGAATTAGGGGCAAATCTGAGTAGTGGGATCAAGTTAGGGGCATAGATGTAAATGTCCCATTTTTTGTTATTTTTGTTTCTGTTTTAAAAAAACAGAATAGTTCTGATTTTATATTGCTTATAACTTTTAAGTTTTAGATCCAAATTGATTGATTCTTTTTGCACTGTGTCACAAATTTGTTGAAGTTACTGTTTGTGTACTTGGATTTCAATTTTGAGTAGTTGTAGTTTGAATTTGCATGAATTTTCCTCAAACACTATTTTAGCCATAACTTGAGTTTGAAAGTATATTTTAAGTTGATTCTTTTTGCTCCTGGTCACTAGGACTTTTGCCTATCCAGTAGATTATAGTGTTTTTTTATTTAAATTAGGGTTTTAGCGAAAAACTGTATTGTTTTCTATGTAGTTTTGTTTTGCTTGTAACTTATTAAGTTTTGTTTAGATTTAATTAATTCTTTTCGCAAAGTTTTGTTGATTGAAATATACATATGTTAGACTTCAGTACATGATTTTAGAAATTATTTTTATTAGTTTTGCTACTGTTTAGTATTTCAGTTTTAGCATAGCTAGTATATAGTGAATGTAATAGCTAGTATTGTAGTTATTGTTGCTAGAAATTATTCTAGATAATTTATTTCTGTTGTTTTAATGGAAAGATATTTTATTTTCTGTTAAGAAATTGTTTAGATTAATTTAGTGTGGTTATGAAAGTTATTGGTTGATAGTGTGTTGGTTTTCCCTAGTTTTCTTTAAAGTTTTCTTTGGATATTTATTTTGGTCTTCTTTGATTTCATTATTGTTTTCTTTATTTATTTTATTTAGTTAAGTGTTCTTTTGATTGATAGTATTGATTGCTAGAATTGATTGCTTATGTGAATACTACGTTTGATTATATAGATTCCAACGGAGTGACGAATAGTTCTACAAGTCATTATTTTCGAGAGCGTTGTTATCTTCACCAACTTACTAGGCAAGTTCACTTTGACCATGTTCTCCATACCTATGTTTATTTGCATGTAGTATCACCCTTTCAACAAGCTCTCCAGTAGTGTCATTGAATCTTGTAGTTGAGTAGAATGCATGAGGTAGAAACCCATCCCCCTGTTACCAAACCCAGGACATTACATAGTTTTAATGCTACGCTATAGTAGACGGGGTTTGGTATGAGTGCATGAGAGTGGTGTGAAGAAGGAGGACTCTATGTTAATGGCGACAACTTCATGATGGCACCGGCAAGGACTGCATCTTCAGGACTCCTCAAGATTTCGAGACTCGAGACAAGAATTCAATACACACTACTGGGTGAAGGACGATTGACGGGCACCCTGCAGAAACCAGTGGTTGGCCAGGATGCATGGAGAAGCGCCATGACATCTTGCGGAAAGCTTCACCCAAACTCAAAGAGACGGAAGAATACTTCATGCCCGGAAGCTTACCTGTGCAACCGCAAGTCACTATGGGCTCTGGCTTGGTTGACCTTAGTTGTGACTCTGGCTGGGACGGTGCTAGCAGATCTAGAACTACGGTAGGATTGGATGAGCACCGGACAGTGGTCAGAGGAGCTCTTCGGAAGACCATGTTTCGGTCATCTTGTTCTCAAACACCCTGAAGTGCGAGAATGTAAAGAGAGGGATCGAATCTTGCGGGTAAAGTGTACAAACCTCTATAGAGGGTTAAAACCTAATCGATTAGCCGTGTCCCCGTTTATGGACAATTTGAGCCTCTGGACTTGGATCTATCTTGAAACTCTCAACACCGGACTGATAACTTAATTATGGGCAACTTATGATGATTTGGGCTATGAGACATCGGTTGGCGGAACCATGTCATGATAGAAAACTCCATAGTACAGACCCTGGTTAATTCCTTTGATGTAGGGAAAATAAAAACCAGCTTTTATGCAATCAAAACTCAGATACAGAGCCACAAAGACATATTGCATATAGTATAGTTTATCATCTGTTTTTCTTACAGTGATCTTGCTGGTACATTCAGTGTACTGACCTACACGGCTGCAATGTCTTAGGTTGCAGATATGTTTCTTCTGATGAGTAAGAGTTACGTCATAGGGTTACGGTCTACACTCAACTTGCCGATGGCGTTGATGGGACTCCACACCCGTTGATTGTTTCTGCTGAGACTTGTAAGGTATATATCAGTTTTACGTTATTTATACATGTGATTGCCCTTTGATATATACATTGATGTACTGTGTGTGCCAGCATACTGATCTAGGGATGGCACTGATACACAGAGGCTTGACCGTCTGAGGTCGGGTCGTTACATGTTTTCTGCAGGGGTGCACCAACTTACCCACCACGCTCGATTAACCTGGCTGGACACACTTTCCTGGGTCAGCCTGGCCTTGGCCAAACAATACGCCGCAACCCGACCTAGGCTTAATAGAGAGGTCAACACGCCGGACTAAGCCTATGCCCCCAGGGGTCATGGGCTATCTCCCCGAGAACTCCTGCACGTTGCGTACGCGGCCGGTGAGCAGACCTGGCTACCTCCTTCAACAAGGCAGGAGCCTACGCAGTCCAACCCGGCACGCGCCGCTTAGTTGCTAACGTCTATTAAGCTTCAACTGATGTATACAACACAGAACGCCCATACTATGCCCACATGATGATTAGTGCTATCAGGCCAAAGGCCCCTCGGATCAAATATCCAAATCGTAGTGGATTAGGAGCACACGGTAACGAGCAGAGACTCACGATCGATGTGACCCCGTCGCCCCGTCTCGAGTACATTGCGGCAAGGGCTAAGAATGCCCGGCCATGCCTCGTAAGTATCTCGCGGGCACCTTCCAGGTCAACCCGACTCCACATCACTCGCTATTAAGCTCGCGCGGGTACCTCTCAGGGCCGACCCGTCTTTAGTAACATGGTTTAGTGTAAAGTCATAGTAACCATAGTAACTGTGTATCTAACACCAAAGGAAAAACCTGAGGAATCACCCCCGGTGAATTCCACTCGATGTGATCATCAAGGTGAACGTAAGAGGATCCACCCTCGAGGTTCACACTTGAGGGGTTGCACGACAGAGCCGTATCGGAAGTGGTTAAGGAGGAAATCACCCTCGATGACCACTACCGATTAGCTACACTACAGAGTTCTCATCAGGAGTGATGTTTGAGGTTCCATCCTCGGCACTCGATGGTAACTCTGCAGAGTCGTTCAACTAGGGGGTGATGTGCGGTGTCGGGGCCTAGACGTCAATCACGTTGATCGAGTCATTGAACGTAAAGCGAGGCAACTGGGACAAGGTGGGGGTCACCGATGGATCACTAACCAACCTATACTAAGCAGTTTAGGATAAGCAGGTAAGGTATGAAAGCAGGCAACAACAACAGGCTATGCATCAGAGTAGGATCATCCAGAAAGCAGTAGCAGTTCTAATGCAAGCATGAGGGGGAAAGAAATGGGCGATATCGGAATGCTCAAGGGGGGTTTGCTTGCCTGGAAGCTCTGCTGTAAAGGGAGAAGTGTCGTTGACGTAGTCGATCACAGGGGCGGCATCGGTCTTGGGGTCTACCGGAGAGAAGAGGGGAAATAAATAGTAAATACATAGCAAGCAAGTGCATAATAGGACAACAAGTTGATAGGCAGAGCTAGGGTTGTCCTAATGTAGCACTACACGTTGCAGGCGGAGGGGATAAACATCCGAGGATGAATCCCCGGCGTTAGACGAATTCCGACAGATGAAAGAGAGGGGACGGTTCCATGTTCAACATGCTAGGGGCATGCGACAGGTGAATGGACCGCGTATTCGGATTCGTTGGATTTTTTTTTGAGCAACTTTCATATAGAAAACATTTTCATCCGAGCTACGGTTTAATTGCTATGATTTTTCAAAGATTGAAGCATTTCCAGAAATTATTTAAATTGACAGAAAAGGAAATATGACGTCAGCATGACATGTTGATGATGCCAGAAGTCAACAGACTCACTGGCCAGGTCAAACCTGACCTTTGGGTCCAGTGCGACCCACATGTCAGCCTCTGTTAGTCTAACAGTGCATTAAACTAACAAATCTAGGTTACTTATGTGGGGGGGGGCATGTGCCAGTGGCTAATTAACCGATTAGATTAGGTTTTAACTAAAACCGAGTTAATTAGCTTAACTAAATGGGACAGGCCCACTGGTCAGTGGCTGCAGCGCCAAGTCAACACACTTGACCGGGGTCAATGGGTCAGTTGGGGCCCCTGGGACCCACCGGGCAGTGGTCCTGGGGGTGGCCCCCGGTCAGCCACGTCGGCGCGGACGACGTTCAGCCGTCGGCGACACAGAGAGGCGGCGGAGTCACTCGGGAGGCCGGATTTCGCCTACAGGGGGCCAAAACGGACGCGGCCGACGCCGTTCGAATGGGAGCGGCGAGCCGCAGCTAACCGTGGTGGTGGCCGGCCCCGGGGCGGCCGGAAATGGTGTTGGCGTGGAACACGGGCGGCGGTGGCCTTCAGGCGCTCGACGGCGATGGGGCTTCGGGACAGGGCTTGCCGCGCGGAGCGTCTCTACGGGCGGCTGGTGCTTGCGCGGATCCATTGCCGCAGTCGACAGTAGGCGGGAGGCGATGAGCTCACTGGAGACGAGCTTGCAGCAGCGGCCGAAGCACTGGCCCATCAAGGACGGCGCCAGGGGAAGCGGGAGGAGTAGCGGGTGCGTGCAGTGGGTGCAGGCAGAGGTGCTGAGCATGACGGGGTGGTCGGCCGCGAGCTCTGCGAGCCGTGGCCACGGCGGCGAGCACCACCGCGGCGACGAGCTCGTGCACGATGGGGGGAAGCAACTACGGGGGGAGAAGAGAGGCGCGAGGAGAGGGGAAAGGAACCGGAGCTCACCGGGAAGGCACAAGGAGGCCCGGCGACAACTTAGTAGCAGCAGGGGGTGGCCGGAGTGTACGGCGACGACGACGACCAATGCGGAGGAAGGTGGCGATCCGGCGAGACAGAGGGGCTCTGAGGACCGTGGCGTGGTCGCGGTCGTCGTGGTCAAGGACGAGGTGGGTCTCCTGGACGCAGGCGGATGGAGGACGGTCACTGGTGGCCATGCGCACGGTGAGGCCGCGGCGACGGCTACGCCTGGGCCGGCGCGGCACGGCAGATCTGGGGGAGGGGGAAGAGAGAGGAGTGTGAAGCCAGGAGGGCGAGTGGGTGGAAGAGAGCGGGTAGGAGCTCGAGGGGGCGCGGCTGTCGCCCTTATCCCCTCGGGGCGGCGCCGGCGAGGTGGTGTGGCGGGGACGCGCAGGAGGAGCCCCGGTGGGCTGAACAGGGGAGGAAGAGAGCGACCGGGGGAGGTGGGCCACCTAGGATGGGCCGACTGGTCCGGATGGGCCAAGGCCCAGGGAGGCAGGGGCTTTCTCTCCCCTCTGCTTTTCCTTTTTCTTTTTGTTTTATTTCTAAAGCTCTTTTCTTTTTACAGAAAATGCTTTGCAATATTTGAGCTGCCAAAAGTGGTTCTGTAAAATGTGGGACTTGGCCAAATAAACACATTACAATATTTGGCACCTGCCACAAAAAGTTTGGGAGGAGTTTGAATTGATTTGGATTTTTCACAAATGGAAAAGCATTTAAAAATGCTGATTTGGAATTGCTTTAATTCCCAGGGGAAAGTAGCTATCTCAAATGATGTTGAATCACTCATGACATTTAGTTAGTGAATATTTGCAACCCAGCGAACATTTTTGTTTTACTGTTTAGAGAAATAATTTATTTGACTTTATTTTAAAATTGAATTTGAATTGGTTTTGAATCAAAGTGAGATTAGCAACAGTAACAGTGATGACTTGGCATCATTAGTAGGGGATTACTGTAGCTTGACACTGGGGGTGTTACACTACCGTGGTCACTGTGGTGGTGGTCGTGGTCGATATCGCAGACAGCCTCCGTCACCGGCCGTTGTGGACCACCAGGCTACTGATGTGGCAGCCGATCCCATTCAGTCGACCGAACTGCCTAACCAGGCGATGGAGGTAGTGACAACATTAGCCAATGCAGAAGTTCCTGGGACTGGTGTTTCAGCTGAGGCAGGCGACAGGATAGAGTCTGAGAGAGCGTCCAAGTGGGCGCGCAAGAAGGAGAAGATGCTATGCTATCGATGTGGTGAGAAGGGTCACTTCATTGTTGAATGCGTGGCGGAGTTGTGCGATACGTGTGGTAAGCCAGCACATGCCACGGGGGATTGCCCGCTTCTGCGTGATTAGGCTCCGGCTCTTACAATGTATGGAGTATATTCTGTTGAGCTGATGTTCTTTGAGTCCCCGGCTGCGAGAGTGATTCCGGTAGAGACGCAGAGCTTGACTACTAGAATTGTGAAAGCTACCCAGGGAGCGGTTTCTGAGGCTCAGATTGTGCAGAGACTTCGGGAACTGGCTCCAGGTGATTTTTAGTGGGAGCTTGTCCATATTGAGGACAGTGTGTCCAGGGTTGACTTCCCAATGATGGAGGATTTGCAGAGGTTGCTGAGTTTGGGTTGTGCAAGGTCCCTGGCACTAAATGCATTCTAGAGTTTCACGAGTGGAAGAAAGTGGAGCCTAAGGGAAAGCCCCTCACTCAGGTGTGGTTGTGGTTTTCTGGGGCTCTGTCTGAGTCTTTGACGGATGCTATAGTTGTGGCTAGTCTGGGTATTATGGTTGGCAAAAGTGAGAAAGTGGATATGGCATTCACCCGCGCACATGGGGTGGCCCGACTTCTAGTGAGTGTTCTGGACATTGAGTTCGTCCCGGATGTGGTCAACTAGACTTATAGGGGAGAGGTGTTTCCTATTGAGATTGAGTTTGAGAATACAGAGTTGTTTGCTGAGGCGGTTAATGGGGCTGATGTGGATATGCACGAGGGTGACGACAACGCGGGTGCTAGTGGGGAACCGACAGATGAGGCTGGACGAGAGAGGTCCAATGGACCGGGACCTGTTGCTCAGTTGCCCGGGGATGGGACCGGGGTAGAGCCGGCCCCATCTCCGTCGGTGCCAATGAGTACTTTGAGGTTTGGGTCCTTTGAGCCAGCGTCTGCCCCTCCTAGACTTTGGAGCGACCGAGTGGAATCTGGTGATGTTTTTGAGTGCACACTCCCGGTGCTGGAGTTTGATGCTGCTGATAGTCCCGTGGTGGGAGGCTTGGTGAGGATGGACTCGGCGACGACCTTGGAGGGGGGAGGGGAGGTGGAGCCTCAGGTGGTTTCGCTTTCCCCCGCTCCCCTAGTGGTCACATGCCGGGAGATATCGTCTGCTTCGGAGGTTGTGCCTAGGGGGGGAGAGTCCGGGGCAGGTGGCCTCGACTTCTTCTCCCCCTATCCTGGCAGCGGCGACGCCGGCGACACCGACGCCGGCCGGCCTTGGGGGAGGCCGTCTAGGTCAGGTGGCCCCGGTTCCAGCTAGAGAGGCCACATCTCCAGTGGTGCTGGGTGGGGGTCTGGGGCAGGTGGCCTCGACCCCCCCTTCCCCTTCAGCAGTCAGGACGACGATGCCCTCAGGCCTGAGGGTTGGGGCGGGGGGAGTGTTCGGGTAAGCGGCGCCCGTGCCTCCCTCCCCCGGTTTACCGTTCGTGGGGCTTGGGAGCCCTCCGCCGCCTCCTCCGGGTTCTTTGGCTGATTCTTCAGCGCGAGGTATTACTCGGTAGGAGGTCATTGCCTTTGATGGGATCCCCGACCCGGTCTCTGCGGGGCAACGAATGAGTTCTCGTCTCCAGGACCACCCGGAGGTTGATGACATGCAGCAGAGGTGCGCTATGAGGGCGGCCAAGCTTCATGACATTGAGGTCACTACTGGTATGCCCGTCAACATGTCTAATTCTATATTGCATTTTTCTAAAGATGAGATTAGAAATAATGCCAACCAATTAGGAGTTTCGCTAGGGAGTACTAATAGTGAAATTTCCAATTCGGTTAATGATCTCCTTGATTTGGAAGCGGATCGCGCTTTAGAAACAATCCGAAACCTAGCAGCAGTAAAACCTATGAATCATGCTGAGATTGATGCGTTGGGGGTAAGAGTGCTCGATAATTTTTGTGCGGATCTTGCACCATCCACTATTGAATCTGAGGAAGAGGATGTTATTCTAGAGGATGCAGTGACTAGACCAACTGAGCCCGGTTATGAGGACCGGATGGAGGACCATAGTAAACCCAAGCGTAAGTGGAAGCGGAAGGTTTATCCCGCTTCCGCGGTTCGTAGGAGTGCTAGGATTCGGACGGCCAAGAAAATTTCATGATGACATATGAAAGGAATCTTTTGGAATAGCAGAGGTTTGAAGGACTTGGCTAAAAGAAGGTTTCTTGCTGAGGCGTCTCTTGAGCATCGATTAGATTTCATTGCTCTCTCAGAAACTGGTAGGGGTAATTTTGCTCCACAGTTTCTCAACACTTTATAGGGGGAGTCGATTTTGATTGGCATTGCCTTCCTCCGCGAGGAAGATCAGGTGGGATCTTGCTTGGAGTGATATGCGATTCACTGGAAGTCCGAAGTGTAGTGATGGGTGATTTCGCTGTTAAATTTCGAGTCAGGTCCAAAGCTGATGGGTTTAACTAGGCTCTGGTGGCGGTTTATGGTGCCGCACAACCCGAGCTTAAACCGGAGTTTTTGGCGGACCTGGTTCGAATATGCGGATCCGAGCAGCTCCCAATTTTGGTTGGGGTGACTTCAACATCATTAGGAGGAGAGAGGAAAAGAATAACGATAATTTTGACGACAAATGGTCGTTTATGTTCAATACCATTACTGAAAGCTTGGATCTGAGAGAGATAGAGCTTTCTTGTAGAAAATTTACCTGGGCCAACGCTTTGCCAAAGCCGACATATGAGAAGCTAGATCGAGTCCTTGCGAGTGTCGAGTGGGAACAGAAGTTCCCTCTCGTAACGGTTCAGGCTCTCTCGCACGGAATCTCGGATCACACACCTTTATTCGTGGACTCGGGTGAGCCAAACCACGTGGGAAACAAAAACACCTTTTCTTTCGGACTTGCATGGTTTGAACGAGAAGGTTTCTTGGATCTGATTGCCAGGGAATGGGCTAAAGATACAGGAGGTACGACTTCTGTCGAGCGTTGGCAGAATAAGATTAGGCATTTGAGAAGTTTCCTACGGGGATGGGATAAACACCTTAGTGGGATTTATAAGATTGAAAAGGACAGGCTCCTTTCTCTGATTCAGTCCCTAGATATAAAAGTCGAATCCGTGATTTTGCAATCTGCAGAGTTCTAGATTAAGCTAGATGCGGAGATGAGGTTGAAAGAACTTCTCCGCGAAGAAGAATTGAAGTGGGCGTTGTGGGCTAAGGTTCGTAGAGTGGTCCAGGGGGACACAAACACTCAATTCTTTCACTTGATTGCTAATGACAAGCATAGAAAGAAGAGAATCTTTCAGCTTGAGCAAGATGAAGGAACAATTGTAGGGCAGGACAACCTGAAACTTTACATCACCGAGTATTATAAGCAGTTATTTGGACCTCCGGAGGATAGTTGTGTATCCCTCGATGAGTCCAGGATTGAGGATGTGCCTCAACTAACTGCTAATGATAATGATATCCTGGTTGTCCCATTCTCGGAGAAGGAGGTGTTTGATGCTATAGCGCAGATGAAAAACAATAAGGCTCCCGGGCCTGATGGATTTCCGGCGGAGTTTTACAAAAGATGTTGGCACATTATTAATGGGGATTTACTTCCAATGTTCCACGATCTTTTCTCTGGACAACTTTAGTTATTTCACTTAAATTTTGGAACAATAACCCTGCTTCCTAAGAAAACGGATGCTGTGAGAATCGAGCAGTTCAGGCCGATCCGCCTTCTCAATGTTAGTTTCAAAAAATTTACCAAGGTTGGGACTAATCGGCTCACACAGATTGCGCATTTTGTGGTGCAACATTCCCAAACTGCTTTCATGCCGGATAGAAACATCCTATAAGGGGTGGTGGTCCTGCATGAAACGCTCCATGAAATCCACTCGAAAAAACTGGATGGAATTATCTTTAAGGTGGATTTCAAGAAAGCGTACGATAAAGTAAAATGGACATTCCTAAAACAAGCGTTGCATATGAAAGGTTTTGATGAAGTCTGGCGACGCCAGGTTGAATCATATACGCAAAAAGGGAGTGTTGGAATTAAAGTGAATGACAAGATCGGTCATTATTTCCAGACACAAAAGGGCCTGAGACAAGGGGATCCGATGTCCCCTATCCTGTTCAACATTGTAGTTGATATATTGGCAATTTTGATAGGAAGGGCTAAGGAGGCTGGTCAAGTGGGTGGCCTGGTACCTCATCTCGTTGATGGAGGGGTGTCCATCCTCCAGTACGCCGATGATACAATCATCTTTATGGAGCATGACTTGGAAAAAGCGAGAAATACGAAGCTGGTGTTATGCTTATTTGAACAATTGACTGGGTTAAAGATTAATTTTCACAAAAGTGAGTCGTTCTGCTTTGGTAGAGCCAATGATGAACAAGAGGCTTACAGGCAATTGTTTGGGTGTGATTTGGGGGCTTTGCCTTTCACCTACTTAGGAATACCAATCCACCATCGTAAGCTGACAAACAGAGAGTGGAAGTGCATCGAGGACCGTTTTGAAAAAAAACTGAGTTGCTGGAAGGGTAAGCTCATGTCATACGGAGGCCGATTAATTCTGATAAATTCGGTTCTCACGAGTATGCCTATGTTTCTTTTGCCATTCTTCGAAGTCCCAGTTGGAGTTAGGAAAAGACTGGACTTTTATCGATCGCGTTTCTTTTAGCAGGGTGATGAGAAAAAAAGAAAATACCGTTTAGCCAAATGGGATATCATCTGTAGACCGAAAGACCAAGGGGGTCTTGGGATTGAGAATCATGAAGTTAAGAACAGATGTCTTCTCAGCAAGTGGTTGTGGAAGTTATCAAGTGGGACTGACGCCACTTGGGCGCAAATCCCAAACTTTGTCTCAGGTGACAGTAAGACCGACTGATTCACCCTTTTGGAAAAGGCTTATGGAAGTAAAGCTTTCCTTGTTTAATAGGACAAAGTTTATTGTTGGTGACGGTGCCAGTACGCGATTCTGGGAGGATACTTGGCTCGAAGAGGCACCCTTAGCCATCCAATACCCGTCTTTGTATCGTATTGTTCAACGACATGAGATTTTCGTTGCAACGGTATTACAATCTATCCCCCTTAATATCCAGTTCAGAAGGGCGTTAGTGGGTAATCGTTGGGAAGAATGTCTACATCTAGTAAGTAGACTGATGGACGTTCAGCTTTCCCAACAACCCAATGAATTACGCTGGAAGCTTACTAGGTCGGGAGTATTTACAGTTAAATCAATGTATGTTGATGTTATCAATTCAAGCTCGATTCCTAGTTCCAAACATGTATGGGCTCTCAAAGTCCCTTTGAAAATCAAAGTGTTATGTGGTTTCTTCATAAACAAGTTATTTTAACCAAGGACAACTTGACAAAGCGTAATTGGACAGGACCTACTAGGTGTAGTTTCTGTGATCGGGATGAGATGATCAAACACCTTTTTCTTGATTGCCCGCTAGCTAAAGTTTTATGGAGGACGGTCCATATTGCTTTTAATATTACTCCATCGAGTTCAGTCAACACATTATTTGGAACGTGGCTTAACGGGGTAGAGCCCGAGTTAGCGCGACATATTCGTGTAGGAGTCTGCACTTTGGTGTGGGCGCTCTGGAATTGCAGAAATGATTTGGTTTTTAACAGGACAACACATATTCATTTTTTGCAGGTTATTTTCAGAGCCACGGCGTTGATCTGTTTGTGGTCGCTACTCACTTAGACGGAGGCCAGTGAGCGTTCGGTTACTGGATCTATCCGCTGGGAGATGGTAGCTCGGGATATCTTCAACCGGTTTGGATGGGGTCATGTAATATGATAGGCAATTAGTTTACCTATCTCTCTTTAGCCAGCCGGTTGTGGCGTCCTTTATTTGGCTAGTTTGTGTTTCTAGCCCATTTTGGCTCTATGTGAGTTTTTTTCATTTTTTCAGTTGGAGATTTTGAGACCTCGTTGAAACTTATTTACTTGGTTTAATAAGATGACCGTATGCATCGTTCTAATGGAGAGGCCGGGGAGTCCCCCTTTTCAAAGAAAGGTCATAGGTTGTACTACTCCCCCTCTTTTTAGGAAGAGGGAGTTGAGTGGTACTCAATTTTGAAATCAGTCTGTTCAAAAAAAAGCAAATTGAAATCCACCACCTCAAAGGACAAGGTTTCCTTCCGAAAATTATGATTGTCGCTAGAAACGACGTCTAGAGAATTTCGTCCAAGTGGCTTTGCCATGATGCCTGGTACCACTTCATAAAAGGTCATCCCGGTCACATAAATCCTTAATTGAGGAATTCCCATTTTCTCCAATATACTTCGGTGCAGAATATTTAATGCAGCTCCTCCTTCCATCAATATGTCCCGCATCCAAAACTCGTTGACCAGTGGATCAAGCACCAGTGTCGACGACCTGGGAACGGAACATGAGCCGGGTGATCTGAAGGATCAAAAGTGATTGTGTCTCCAACCAGTTTAGATACAAAAAAAAATATCAGCGCATGTTCACCTGCTCAAGCAAACGACATGTCGCCGAAGAAAGATATGGAATTATCATTAGCAAGACAAATACCAACATAATCACTTGCAGACAATTGAGGAAAAGCTCTTCAAATAGCGCTTAACTTCCGACTTGTGGTTGGTCTCTGCGTCGCAACGAGACATCTAGTAAGTAGAATAGAAGAATGAATGGTACTTTAACACGCATGGTTGCATGTGATAATGGATCTTTTTCCATACATGATTGAATGTTGAGGTGGGTCTTATCTCATCCATAATTGTTTGGTCATGTGACATGCTTGCATGTTGAGATGAGGATGGACTTTTTAGATATATAAGATTTGGTCTTTGTTTTGGTTTATTTGTTTTAAAAATTTCTTGCAATCATAGAGGTATTGTCTTTCACATATTGAAGTGTTATCTTTGTTGCGATCTAAGAATACCGTCATTTACACTTTACGATATGCATCCCAACATTTACATTGAAGTGCATGCATCTTTTATTATTTGCAAATAGGAAACATAATACATGATCTCTTGTGGTACGTGTATTACAACTTGTGGTCGCCAAAAACATAAAAAAATATTCTAAATTAATTGAATTATATAATTTGTAGCCCTTTGAAACTTTGGAGAAATGGCTCATATATTTCTTTTAAATTTGGTAGCTACATTGTGTGATGTTAGGGCATCTACAACGGTAGCCCGTCAATTTCCTCATGCGTCCGTCCGCGGAGGGTGTGTGGGGGGGGGGGGGGGGGGGGGTCCAGTCCACGGACACGGATACGGAAGGCCACCATCGAACCGTAGCCACATACATTTCGAACACTTTTTCAACAAACCAGATGAAATTCATGCAAACACGGCAGGATTTCATATAAACATGTTGGATTTCATACGAACCGAATGAAAACGTTACATTTTGGACATATTTTAATTAAAAAGGTAAGACTATGTGCACATATAATCGCACGAAGCTCCACTCCCATGACACGGATACACTACACTAGTCTACGGCTGGCCGCGGCGGATCTCTTTGTCTTCCTCATGTCCGGCACCCCGCTCACTAGACTGCCGGGAGCCCCAGAGGTATATTCTTTCCCCGTATCTTCTCTATGTTTGGCCGCGCCGCTCATCAGAGTGGCAAAAAGGGTGCTTCAGCCGGAGGGGAAGGGGGGCTGCTCCGCTTCCATGGAGCCCAGGCGAGGGGCGACTATGGTCTAAGATAAAGAATCGGACAGGTCACCAGTTGTACAAGCCGAGGATGCATTGGCGGTGGCCTTCCTAGGACCCAAGCGGCGGCCTCCCGTGTTCTACTTTCCCGCGATGTCGGCGGCGGACGTGGACGCGCAGGACACCGACTTGTCTATCTTCGTGCACCCGGCTTCTTTCTCTGCTTGCAGGGCACGGTTACACGTGCGTTGACGGCGGATGGCGCGGTACGACGCGACGTCCTCCACGGAAACGACGATGCTCGTGCCGCTGTGCTCCCCACGTGCCGACCTGGAGCAACTCGTCACTCCTCCGCGAGCTAGCTTGGAGTGGCGAGGTGCTAAACTACGCGTCGGCTTGGGGCGGCAACTTGCTTCGTCGGGCTAGGCGAGGGAGGTGGAGCAGTGAGTTGTATCTCTCGTATCTGGAGAACTCGGTGGGCCACCCAGCTGACTTTTATGCCGGAGAACTGCTCTTCCTGCTCGTCGGATGCAATCGAAAGGGTGGAGAAAATGATGGAAGCAGGAGATGGGGAGCGGCGGACTTGGTGGTGCGATTCTTGCCCAGCGTCTGGCCTCCTCTAAATAGAGGGCGGACGAGAGGTCCTTGCCCGGCTTTGTGTTTAATGCCGGCCCGCTCGTGAACGGACGTGTGACCAGAGTAGGTTTCTCGGTTTCCACATGGGTTTAATGGAGGTGTTTGAATGCGATGAGGAGGCATGTTCAGCCGGTCATGCAGTGGGTGACATCCTCGACCGACGCGTCGCTTCAATGGCGGAAGCCAGGCATGCAGTGGGTGACATCCTCGGCCGACGCGTCGCTTCAATGGCGGAAGCCAGGCATGCAGTGGGTGACATCCTCGGCTGACGCGTCGTTTCAATGGTAGAGGCACGGAGAGGTCGCGTCCGTCCTCCGTCTTCAATGTGGAGCAGTGCGCTCTACAGCGGCATGGATGTGGGCAGCTGGCGCCAAACGGGAACGCGCGCGGGCAAGGAAGGAGGAGGTTTAGGTTAGCCAGGGCGGTAAGAAGCGGGCATGACAGCGGTCTGGACTTCCGCAATACCCCACATTTGTCTCCGGTTTGCGAGAGAAAGTACATCCGGACTGTGTCTCGGATCGATACAAGACCGCGTTGTATAACTTTCACGATCTGAAATGCGTGATTCGAATGGATGTTGATGGTTTGAGGGTCGGCGTTGAAGATGACCTTAGATAGGACTGGACACAAGGGTACACGAGATAATTTTAAATATGCAAAATAAGTGGGAGGTCACTATTATGATGCTCACGTGGTCATCGTTGACGGGGAGTAGACAGATGAGACATCCGGCGTTGGCAACGGGATGACAGAGTAACAGAGGCAGTGGACAGACTCCAAGGTACTCCCTCTGTAAACATAGTCATAAGCCATACGCGATGTAGACGTTGGCAACGTAGCGATGTAGTCACCGTGTGTTCGCTGGCGGCTCGTTCCTTTTTGCAAGGTTAGAAACGACCACGACCCTGAAAGATGCTGCGGATAAGTGCTTCAGGGGTGATGGAAAGTGTAAGATGCTACGGATAAGTGCTTTGGCGATGACGAAGGATTCCATGCGCGTAGAGTGGGCACAGTCCAAACACTCCCACCCGTGACCCATTCACCTAGTATTAGGAAAGAAAACTGCTACGGTCAAAGTTGTTCCTTAAAAAACCAGCTTGGCGGCCTAAAATTAAAAAAAATGGAGGTGCGGGGAATCGAACCCCGTGCCTCCCGCATGCGAAGCGAGCGCTCTACGATATGAGCTACACCCCCTAATTGATTTATTATCAAGTCATCACTTAGTGTTCAGTGGGACTACTGTCTGGACAAGGAAGTGTAATCCTGCAGCTCGCCGATTTCACGTGGAAGTAAGACCAACTCCAACGCTAGACCCCATTCGTACGTTTGTTTTGTCTGGATTTCATCCGTTTAAAATAGAAATGAAGAGACGGATATCCATGCCAGGCCGGGCTGACATCGAGGCGCCTAAGGCGCGGCCCCAACCGCAACTTGTCTACGGTGGACAAAAAAAAAGAACACATGCAAAAGCAAAATAAGACATTTTATAACATAGCTAAAAGGCTTAAAAACATATTTAAAAGTCCGCTGTCCTCACCGCCCAACCACAACACTTAGTTTAATTAACATTGAACGAAAAACAAAGCAAAAGATAAGCGGCCGGCCCGCGTGCCGCAGAAGACCTCTTCATCGTCGCTGATGTCGTCGCAGCCGTCGTCTTTAGGCGCCACCATCCCCGTCATCGCTCGTGAGGTCGATGTAGGGTGGGGGCGTCCAGAGGTGCGGCGGCGGCCCCCAGATTGGGCCAGGGGCGTACTGTGTAGGTGGCCGAGGAGGCTGGGGCGTTGGTGCTGGGGGTGGCGACCACGGCGCCAGTGCACGCTCCTCTGCAGGCTCTGCCTTGACCTCCGGCTTGACGTCCAGCTCCAGGACATAGACGTCCCCGGAGGTCGAGAACTCAAGTATGAACTGCATGCCTGCCACTCCTCCTGTTGGTGCATGTACTCC